>NW_005871145.1:3500410-3535020 GCF_000147115.1 Myotis lucifugus | reverse complement strand
CCTGACATGGGGAAATCTTTATGTAATAAAGATTTTTTATTTCCGTATTATAAATGTAGTTATAATAAGTACAGTGGGGCCTTGACTTACAAGTGTCCCGACTAACGAGTTTTTTGAGATACCAGCTGTCTCTCGGCCGATTTTTTGCATTGAGTTGATAGAGTAATTTGAGTTAACGAGCTTCTTAACGAGCTTGGTCTCAGAACGAATTAAACTCGTAAGTCAAGGCCCCACTGTAGTTTATTATTACAGTAGCATTATTTGGCTGTTTCCTTATTTCAGCTTTTTGCTATGAAAATGTTTAAACGGTGAGAAAAGTTGAAATAGTAATGTAATGAACTCCCACAGAGCTTCCATCTAGATTTAATTATTTCCTTAGCTTTGTATGATTTATCTATCTCTATCTCTATGAATGTGAATTTAATTTCCTTTTTTTCTTTCTTTCTTTCTTTTTTTTTTTTTAAGAGAGAGTGGAAAAGAGAGGAAAAGATGAGAGAAATATCGATGTGAGAGAAACACATGGATTGGTTGCCTCCAACCAGGGCCCGGGCAGGGGAGGAGCCTGCAACCAAGGTACGTGCCCTTGACCGGAATCAAACCCGGGACCCTTCAGTCTGCAGGCCGATGCTTTATCCACTGAGCCAAACCAGCTAGGGCTCTATGAATGTGAATTTAAATTTTCCTAGCAACCACGGTACTTTTATCACACCTAAGAAAATTATTAATAATTTTATATCATCTATGTCTAGTCACAGTCAAACTAACCCAGTAAGTATATGCAGAGTATTAGTTCAGTACTAGAGGACCTGTGCACGAATTCGTGCATGGGTGGGGTCCCTTGGCCTGGCCGGCACTGGGGCTGATCAGGGTGATGGGGTGCAGGCTGGCTGGTGGGAGGGACCATGGGAGGTTGGCTGTGGGAGTGCACTGACCACCAGGGGACAGCTCCTGTGTTGAGTGTCTGCCCCCTGGTGGTCAGTGTGCATCATAGTGACTGGTTGACCCGTTGTTCCGGTCGTTCCGTCGTAATGGTCACTTAGGCTTTTATATATATAGACTAGAGGCCCGGTGCACAAAAATTTGTGCACTCGGGGGG
The DNA here is from genome assembly GCF_000147115.1 of Myotis lucifugus. Classification (NCBI taxonomy): domain Eukaryota; kingdom Metazoa; phylum Chordata; class Mammalia; order Chiroptera; family Vespertilionidae; genus Myotis; species Myotis lucifugus. The sequence goes on along the minus strand of NW_005871145.1, from coordinate 3,533,924 downwards.
GAAGGGGGGGTCCCTCAGCCTGGCCTGTGCCCTCTCGCAGTCTGGGACCCCTCGGGAGATAACGACCTGCTGGCTTAGGCCTGCTCCCGGGTGGCAGAGAGCAGGCCCAATCCCTAGGTGCAGCCCCTGATCGGGCTCAGAGCAGGGCTGATTGGGGAGTTGGGGCGCCGCCCCGTCATGCACAGAGCAGGGCGGATTGGGAGGTTGCGATGCCACCCTCAGTCACGCTCAGGGTAGGGCCGATTGGGGGGTTGGGGCACCGCCCCCTGTCACACTCAAGGCAGGGTCGATGGGGAGGTTGCGGCGCCAACCCGTCACGCACAGAGCAGGGCCGAACAGGTGGTTGGGGCGCTGCCCCCTGTCACGCACAGAGCAGGGCCCATCAGGGAGGTTGGGGCTCCGTACCCTGTCACGCACAGAGCAGGGCCAATCAGGGGGTTCGGCGCTGCCCCCTGTCATGCACAGAGCAGGGCCCATCAGGGGGTTGGGGAGCTCCCCCCTGTCATGCACAGAGCAGGGCCCATCAGGGGGTTGGGGAGCTCCCCCCTGTCACGCACAGAGCAGGGCCGATCAGGGGGTTGAGGAGCTCCCCCCTGTCACTCACAGAGTAGGGCCGATAGGGGAGTTAGGGCACCGCCCCCTGTCACACACAGAGCAGGGCGGATCAGGGGGTTGGGGCGCCGCCCTCTATCACCCACAGAGCAGGGCCGATCAGGGGGTTGGGGCGCCGCCACTGTCACACTCAGGGCAGGGCCGATGGGGAGGTTATGGCTCTACCCTGTCACACACAGAGCAGGGCCTGTGGGGGGTGGGGGGGTTGGGGCGCCACACCCTGTCATACACAGAGCAGGGCTGATCAGGGGGTTGGGAACACCGCACCCTGTCACGCTGATCCGGTGCCAGGAGGCCTCGCGGCTCCCTGATCCCGGTGCTGGGAGGCATATTACCCTTTTACTATATAGGATAGAGGCCTGGGGGCAGGCTGGTTTGCCCTGAAGGGTGTCCTGGATCAGGGTGGGGGTCCCCACTGGGGTGCCTGGCCAGCCTGGATGAGGGGATGATGGCTATTTGCAGCTGGTCACACACCCTTCAGGGTGGGGGTCCCCACTGGGGTGCCTGGCCAGTCTGGGTGAGGGGCTGAGGGCTGCCTTCAGGCTGGTGATTGACTGAAGCTCCCAACTGCTCCTTTTTTTCTTTTTTTTTTTTTATTCTGGGCCAGCTTTAGCTCTGGCTCTAGCTCTGAGGCCTGGGCTGCTGAAAGCTGGTATCTGGTTTGTTTGCGTTCTATAATCGAAACAATGTATAACTCCAGCTCTGAGATCCCTGCGGCTGAAAGCTGGTTTCTGGGGTTTTGTTTAGCTTCTATATTTGTTACAAAGTTTCAAACTGCCAGCTCAGAGGCCGGCAAGGCAGGCGGGGAACGTTGGAGTCCTCCTTCACTGAAGCAAGCAAGCCTCATGTTCGCTTCCAGCTGCCTGGCTGCTGGCCGCCATCTTGGCTGACAGTTAATTTGCATATACTCACTGATTAGCCAATGAAAAGGGTAGCGGTCGTACGCTAATTACCATGTTTCTCTTTTATTAGTGTAGACTAGAGGCCCAGTGCATGAAATTCATGCACAGGTAGGGTCCCTAGTGGCTGCTGGCTGGGGGCGCCTCTCTTCCCCCGGCCACCGCCGGCCCCACCCCCTGGTCCAACTCCCAGTCGAGGGGACAATTTGCACATTAGGCTTTTATTTTAAAGGATGACACTTTCTCAGAAATGATCCTTTCCCCAGAACTTTTCTTCCAAAAATATTTCTTCCTTAAATTCTGCTCATATCCTCCATAGCTCAGCCTTTTATGTAAAGAACAGACCATTCTCTAAAGCAGTTACTCTGTTCTTATTTTATCATACAGGAAGAACTTTTGCTACTAATAAAGAAATCTAGAAACTTATCAAAAATAAGACACGACTTCTGTGCCATGCTGCTACCCTAGTCGCTGGCACCACTTCTTTCACTTGGGCAATCTCCAAACTAAAGGACAGTAACAGATCTGAAGAGGCTATTACCTGCAGTACAGCTCTTAGTAGTAACTGCATTCTACTTCCTACCTAAAAGCAAGTAAGTACATGAGGACTACTTTGGAGTACCTTTCTCACTCTAGTTTTCTCTTCTCCACTAAAGTTCCAAAGTAGAGAACAGAGGAGAGAAAAAATTTTCAGTTCCTTTTTCTCATCCACCACAACCCCTAAGAACATAAAACTGTCACAAAATAAAAGTGCTACTAAGATATCAACTAGCATCAAAATATATATATGTATACAAAAATTAAAGAATTGGCTCCTCTATACAATGAAATATGCAGCCCAATAAAATGGTGTTTCAAAATAATATATATAAATGTTATTCATTGCAGCACTGTTTCTTCAACTCTTATGAAAATTTCAAATATACAGAAAAGTTTTTAAAAGAGTGAAACATACACTATTCACCAGACTCAAGAATTGTTAATACTTTATCAAATTTGCTTTATCTCCATCAATATATGTGTGTTTGTTTTTTCTGAAAAACACTCTAACCTTATATACCCCATTATGCATTTCCTAGTAATAAGGACATTTAGCTTCATAACCACAATACTATTATCACACCAATGATCTATTATTCAGTCTTCATTCAAATTTCCCCAACTGTCCCCAAAAAAAACGCCTTTAATGAGTTGGCTTTTTTTTAAATCCAGAATTAAATCAAGACTCAAGCATAGAATTTGGATGCCATGTCTCTTTAGTCTCTTTTATTCTAGAACTATAGGCCCGATGCACGAAATTCGTGCAAGAGCAGGCCTTCCTTCTCCTGGCTGCTGGCACCAGCTTCCCTCCAGCACCCGGGACCTGGGCTCCCCTCGCAGCCCTGGCTTCGTCCAGAAGGACATTCGAAAGGACATCTGGTCTAATTAGCATATTATGCTTTTATTATTATAGATGGCCTTAAGTTTTGTTTTGGTTGGTTTTGTTTGTTTATGTACAACATAAGTTTTTTTGGTGTGTGTTTTTTTTACAACACAAGCTTTTTTAAAAGACCAAGATAGTTGACTTACAGAATGTCTACCATCCTAGTTCTATTTAATTATTCCTTCACAGTGCCATTTAGCTTGCCTCTGTATCCCTTATATTTCCTGTAAACAGGTTAGGTCTAAAAACCACTGATTAGAGTTAGGTTGTTTTTTGGAGAATGCTTCACAGGTGATGCTACTATGAATCCCCTGGTACAGTACATCAGGTGGCACATATTCTCAGACTGTCCCACTTAGTCAGACTTGGTAACTTATGTAATCACTTGGCAAAACATGATCACTTGGTTGGATTTGTAGCGGCCAGAAAGTTCTCTTTAAAAGGTCTATTTCTCCCTTTACAATGATAATCTGTGGCTAACATTTGGCACCATTCGAATATCTGTTCTTCCTCGACCTTTTGCTTAATGGTTTAGCAGTCATTGATGCTTCTTTCTTTTTAAAAAAATATATTTTATTGATTTTAGAGAAATAGAAACATCAATGATGAGAGAGAATCATTGATTGGCTGCCTTCTGCACGCCCCCCACTGGGGATCGAACCCACAACCCAGGCATATGCCCTTGGTCGGAATCGAACCTGGGACCCTTCAGTCCTCAGGCTATCCATTGAGCCAAACCAGCTAGGGCGATGCTTCTTTCTTGAACTGTTTCACATAGGGGCAGATTTTCTAATGTTGTTATTATTTCTACATTTATTAGCTGGCATTCTGGAAAGAACTGACCCTTAATAACTGAAGCAGATTAAATGCTTACTTTTTGGCCTTTAATAACTACTTCTTTCTTAGTGTTTATAATAACAAAAATTGGGGACAACCCAAGTGTCCATCTAAAAGGGATTAAATGGCCCAGCTCGTATGGGTTGGTGGTTGAGTGGCACCTCATTCCAAGATGTTGCCAGTTCGATTCCAGTCGAGTTGCAGGCTCAATACCGGGCAGGGGGGAAGTAGGAGGCAGCCAACCAATGCTGATATTTCTCTCTGCTGGATGTTTCTATCTCTCACTCCCTCTCCCTTCCTCTCTCTCTCTCTAAAGGTAGTAAATGACCAATCTACGTAAGGAAGATTCTCTGGGTAATGACAACAAGAGACCTCCAAGAGGGGGCGGAGGGAGGAAGCAAGGTATAGATCACTGTATTCAGTATAGTAATACTACCTTTTGAATAAGAGGATAACTTAACACTTATTAGAAACTGAAGGAACAAGGTGAATGGAAACAGAAATGGAAGCAAGACTTCCACCTTGCCTGTTTGTTTTATATCATTTTTAAATTTTTGAAATGTATTACCTATTAAAAATTTATTTTTGAAATATCTAATGATGTGAAAAATACATGTTAAATGAAAATACATGTTAAATGAAAACAGCAGAATACAAAATTATATACACGGTATAATCCCAATTTTATTTAAAAAAAGAGCTTGGAGAATAATGACATAAAAGAAATATAAAAAGATAATAACCAAGGTTATCTTTGGATGGTGAGACTACAGGTGATATGATAATTAGGAAATGCAGTGTTCTTTTTACTTTTTAAATTTAAGTAATAAATGCTTATTGTAAAAAGTCAAACAACAAATTGGCTCTTTCCATTTTATGAAAGGCTGCAATCTAAAAAAGTACACAACTAGATTCATCCAAATACTCAGAAGGAAAAATGTCTATAGCCTGTACTGAAAGGAGTTTTCTCCCTGGAATATTAAAATGTAAAAAGTAAGAAAGATTCTATTGAAAGACACAACTCACATGTTCCTAGTCACATACAAAACACCGTTCCCTAAGGAGTGACAAAGGAACAAACTCTAACCTTTATCCTCATGATACAGCTCTCATCCCTCATTAGTGCATGATATACGTATGTACACACTGAAAATGTCAACATGCTGTAAGCCAACCTTCTGAATAAACCAAGGGTGAACTAACTGGAAGGAAACAATCTCCCTGGTGACTCTGACAACTCATGGTTTAAAACCAAAAGTCTGGAAGTGAAACTGCCTTGCAGCTTAATTACTAACCAGTAAGGTGCAGAAATACAGTTCCCATTAGTTCACCTTAACCCTTTACTAAGTCTACAATTCTTTATGAGCCTATAATTCTTTAACCTAATATAGAGAATTTCTGAAGAAATTAGTTTTGAAGGTCCCTTGTCCAAACAGTGCAATATAAATGTACTTTCTAAGAAATAACTTTAAACTATTTATAATCTTGTAACATGTGGTGAAAACAGCAGCAGTCGAATTCCAAAAAAGGAAAAAAAAAGAAAAAAAGAAAGAAGAAATCTGATCTTTGACCTCCTGTAATTCACAAGGAAAAAGAATAATAGGTCACAAACTTCAACTGACCCAGAAAACTGTGATGCAACCTGGAGTTTCTACAGGTATCAAAAAGAAGATATAAGAGCTTCTATAAATACCAGTTTTCAAGAAATCTAAAAAAAACTAAAGCTCAGAATTATCAAAGAGCTTGTCTATCAATTCCCAGGGACCTAAACACACTGAAAGTTCAAACAAGAGAAAGTCTGACTGATGGCAAGAAGTCAAAGGGACTAAAACAATTGCACAGTTTTTCTTTTGCTTGAAGAAAAATATTTGCCTGTGTTTCTTTAAAAGGATATAGGACGCCCTAACCGGTTTGGCTCAGTGAATAGAGCGTCAGCCTGCAGACTGAAGGATCCCGGGTTCAATTCCGGTCAAGGGCATGTACCTTGGTTGCGAGCACATCCCCAGTAGGGGGCGTGCAGGAGGCAGCTGATCGATGTTTCTCTCTCATCGATGTTTCTAACTCTCTATCCCTCTCCCTTCTTCTCTGTAAAAAATCAATAAAATATATTTTTTCAAAAAAAGGATATAGGACTTTTCTCCTGATACACTCCTTACAGCCACCTGAGAAGAATGTTTACTTGGTTCTCTATAAAGAACAAAAGGAGCCGAAACCGGTTTGGCTCAGTGGATAGAGCGTTGGCCTGCGGACTGGGGGGTCCCAGGTTCGATTCCGGTCAAGGGCATGTACCTTGGTTGCGGACACATCCCCAGTGGGAGATGTGCAGGAGGCAGCTGATCGATGTTTCTCTCTCATCGATGTTTCTAACTCTCTATCCCTCTCCCTTCCTCTCTGTAAGAAATCAATAAAATATATTAAAAAAAAAAAAAAAAGAACAAAAGGAATTAAATCAAACTAAAGTCAGACTGACCTGTAGCTGAGGAGGAAGTGTCAGTCAAGTGTGTTTTTCATTCCTCTTTTTAAAAAGAAGGAAGAAAAAAGTTTCCCAATCTGTCCCTTAAACCAGACTGAGAGAAAAGATGCCAAGAACAGCTTTTGTGAAGCCCTTACACAGTCCTCAGAATTTATTTTCAAATAATCAAAAGCCTCATGCAATTAGAACCGAAAGTACACAACTGCGATAGAGTGGGACAAAAGGAGGTTTACAGTTGTTTGTATGGCAAATAATACAATAATCCTATATAATAAAAGCCTAATATGCTAAGTGTGTGGTCGGCCGGTTGGCTGTTCAATCAAAGCGTAATATGCTAATGATATGCTAAGGCCTGTCAACCGCTTGCTATGACGTGCACTGATCACCAGGGGGCAGATGCTCCGACCAAGTTAGCTTGCTGCTGGGGTCTGGATGATTGGGTCTGAGTGAGACGGTCTGGACACACTCTGGAGCCCTCCTGTGGTTTCTCCCTGGCTGGCCAACCTCCCGTGTCCCTCCCTGGGCCCGATCATGCACTGGTGGGGTCTCTTGGCCTGGCCTGCGCCTTCTTGCAATCTGGGACCCCTTGGGGGATGTTGGAGAGGCGGTTTCAGCCCTATTCCGCAGGCCAGGCTGAGGGACCCCACAGTGCACGAATTCGTGCACCAGGCCCCTAGTTAATAAATAATAATACAAGAATAAACTGTTTCCCATACTCACAACTATAAACCACCTTTTGCCCCACCCTATATACATAACACAAATGCCAAGATTCTACCCCCTTCCCATCCCACCTCCCATAACATAACTGAGCACTCTAAAAAGGAAAATAAACCAGCTTTAAAGATTTTCTCTGCTTAATTCTAGGACGTAATTATATTTTACAATTACTAATAAAAAATCACCAGTGGGAAGTAAAAGTTGGATTTACAGGTTCTCCTTGCAATGTGATCATCTTATGCCAGCAGTATTGCTCCACCTTCTAGCTATATGACTTTCAGCAAGTTATTTAACCTCTTTGAGACTTTGTTTCCTCCTGTATAAAATAGGAATCACAGTATCTGCTTCATCAGATTGTTGTGAGGCTCCAATAAAAAGAGTAATGGAGTTGTTAATTATTGTTGTCCTTAGTCTTCAATCCTCTTTGGGGTTTACTATGTTTTCCCGCACCAAATAATAAAACCCCAGAGACCCAAAATGCCACAAATTCCTAAGACTAGCAGATTTCTAAGAAACATTTCAAAGGCTGTTACCAGACAATAAAGTAAAATGAATATACTCAGGAAAATAAAGTATATTTATGTGGCAAAATAATCAAATGAGATTTGGGCAACCTGTACATAAGTTAAGTGAATAATAAAACAGAACAAATGCCCTGGCCAGGTAGCTCAGTTCGTTACAACTCGCTTGATCCCCAGTCAGGACACATACAAGAATCAACCAATGAAAGCATAAATAAGTAGAACAACTAATTGATGTTTCTCTTTCTCTCCCTTCCTCTCTCTTTCTAAAATCAATAAATAAATTAAAATTTTAGACCTAGAAGGGACTCACAGAGTGCAATCACCTAATTTATCCGAGTTACTGCATCTCTCCCCACTTCACTATGTTCCTGGAGGCAGTCTAAGAGTCGTTCGAATCAGTTGTGTGATACCAACATATATTCCATAATATACTGGGTTCAACCCAAGGTTAACACTTTAAAAGGAAAAAAAAATCCTTTAAATACTAAATCTAGAATCACTTGCATAAGTAAAGGTCTCCAAACAACTGGCAAATTAACCACAAAATGTCAGGCCTTTCATTAGAGGCCTGAAAGCGGTCCGGTATTTTTTAGAAACTGCACGTGGACTGAAATACACAGGGTTTTCTGCAGTTGTCAGCTTTGCTTTCATTAACAGGACTTTATACAAGGCATTTCAGGACACTTCAAATGACACCCTATAGGATGCAAGTCCAAAATGTGACCACCCCGGGCCAGGGCTGAAAAACAGCATATTTAAAACAAGTACAGAGGCAGTGTTTATATTCTGAAAGTGGGATAGGAATACGGGAGGTTACATTTTAGAATGCCAGATATAAATGTGATGTGATTTAATGGGTAAAGGTAAGACTAAGAAGTTCCAATAACTGATTTTTTACCACTGAGTTGTTACATAATCTTGGACAAACCACACTCTTCCTGAATTTCAAGTTTTCCTCCATGTATGGACTGAAAGTATTACATCTTCTATCTTAAAAGAACTACGTCTTTTAAGGTAGAAATGGAGTACCTTAGAAGAAATAGAGTTCAAAAATTTGAGGCAGGATTACTACTTTTCAAAGTAACAGCCAAGTTAGGAACCAACAATAACCAGAGTAATAAGTGGAAGTTCACACAAAGATGTTTGGCACCTACAGTTCTGAGAGTACAAAGGAAACTACAGTGGCTATGAAACAGAATCAGAAAGTACCTGACAAACTGAAAGCAAATAATTTTATAGAATCAAAACCAACACAACCAATATTATATACAGTCCCTTTAAAAGAAGCAAAAACCCATAAATAAAATGTTTACAGACATAACTGCACCCTCTACCTCATTTACTAGTATGTTCAGAATTACAAATACTCTAAATAACAAGTGGTCTCTCCATGTAGAAAGTCAGGTTAAGAGGTAATAATCAGTCAAGTACCTGGTACAAAGATTGTCAGCCCAAATTTACCAAGAGTTGAGTAAGCAATGTAACCTTTTTGTTCTCGTATCCACTACCACCCCCAACTTTTTAGATACATATATATTTTATTGATTTTATAAAGAGAGGAAGGGAGAGGGAGAAGAATAGAGAGTTAGAATCGATGAGAGAGAAACATCAATTCAGCTGCCCGCAACCAAGGTACATGCCCTTGACCAGAATTGGACCTGGGACCCTTCAATCCACAGGCCGAGGCTCTATCCACTGAGCCAAACCGGTTAGGGCCACCCCCAACATTTTTTATATATAAACTCAGAATAAGGCAGAACTTTACACAGTATATCACAAATTGGCTAACAACTTCACAAAATGCTTTGAGGATACAAAACTAAATAAATTTTAATTACTGTTATTATAATAAAGGGAATAAAAAGCACCAATTTTTCTGCTACAGATTTTACTTACTAGGTTTAGGGCTTTCTAAAATAACTTACAATGATGTAACCTAATGTCCAAATCACAGGAAAGTTTGTGATCAAAACTAGAAATAGAAAGCTTTAAGTTCCAAATCAGAGATTAACAATCTTCCGTACTCCCATTTATCCCAGAAGCATGAAGAAAAAAGAAATGACATTTTTGTGGTTTTTTTCTAAACATTTTTTTAACAGACTTCATTTTTTAAATATATTTTTATTGATTTCAGAGAGGAAGGGAGAGGGAGCGGGAGAAGAAACATCAAAGATGAGTATCACTGATCAGCTGCCACCTACAAGCCCCCTACTGGAGCCCAAAACCCGAGCATGTGCCCTTGACCAGAATCAAACCCAGGACCCTTCAGTCCACAGGCCAATGCTCTATCCACTGAGCCAAACCAGCTAAAGCAAAGAAATGATGTTTTATCTGCAAACTATACTGGAGGTATTCAGGAAGAAACATGAACCCCTGAAGACTCAAGGAAGAACAAAAAAGAAATTACTGAACCTAGAGAAAAAGGAAGTCAAGTTTTGAGTCTTAAGCTATCAAACAAATCAAGACCAGGAAGGCTACTCTTAAGTGCACAAAACTGGCAAGAGATCTTCTATTAGCAAGCAAAGAAAAAAGGTAGCTTTTGGAAATTTTTTTATTTGAGAAAAGGTAATTTCTGATGAAAGAAATTTCAGAGGCAAAAACAATTTAACTCCAGAAATGGGAACTGACCCCAGCTGCCTCAGGCAAACGGGCCTAACGACTTAGGCAACAACATACCTTTCATCCACCAACAGTATTAGGAGACTAAAGTAGAGCCAAATCACAAAGGATTACATCTTTCTGTTCTCTACAGTCTTGGGGGGAAAGAGTCCAACCCTCCTCCCTGGAGCACATTGCACCCTACAATTCTTGGAAAAAACCCCGGGAACCACAGCAACAGTATTGTAAAAAGCTTTAAGAACATTAATCCAAGGATCCTCAAAGTCCCAGGACAGATGAGAATACTCACCAGCCACATACAAATAAAACCTGGAAGAGGCTAAGAAATTCATGTAGGTTCATAAGATGAGTCAGTCGCCAAAGCAGGATTTGAATTCAGGCTTTCCCCTCAGATACTATCAGAGGTTGACTCCCAGTCCTTGGCTCAGCAGATACTGTGTTCAGTGTTCTCCAATGTTAGAGTCAGCCCAGGTCAGGTTCTTGGCTGACTAGAATAGGGAAAGGAAAAGTTTCCCTCAAGGCTTCAGGAAAAGAAGTCAAATTATTAAGTGCGGAGCTCTTATGCTAAAAGTTCCAGATGCCCCTCCACCTTGCCAATCACATTTCTCAGCCAATCAAAATAAGACACTGGATTTAAGATCCTCGTCACTTTAAACTCTGACTAGAAGCTGGATTCCACTTCCCAACTTTCCAAATAAAAAACACTTTAAAGGGATAGGGGATGCAAAAGCAATGATAGACAGTCCAGTGTTTATTGACCATCTACTATGTACTCTAGGCACTAAGGATACCAGAGTGAACAAGAACATTCCTGCCTTCCCCTGGCTGGGTGGCTAGATTGGTTGTAGCGCCATCCCATACACCAAAAAGGTTGTGAGTTCCATTCCTAGTTGGATGAGATTAAGAGACTTCCAATCACCGGGTCGGTGTAGCTAAGTGGTTGAGCATTTGATTCCCCGTCAGGACACATGCCCGGGTTGCAGACTTGATCCCCAGTCTCTCTCTCTCCTTCTCCCTTCTTCTCTGATATCAATAAAAATTTATTTTTTGAAAAGAATAAAGAACATAATTTTAAAAAGCACTAGCCTGAAACAGAAGACTGTCTTTTCCATTTCAGCTTTGCCATTCACCATTTATATAACCTTACAAGAGATATCACCATCCACTTAATAGGTCTGTAATGAATATTACATAGAACAAATATAAAATTACCAGCATATGGTAAATATTCAAAAGTTGGATCCCCTCTCTTTTATCCTGTAGAGGTAACAGTTGTTGCCAATTCAAGAAAGCTCAATACAGCCCAGCCAGCGTGGCTCGGTGGTTGAGCATCGACTGATAAACCAGAAGGTCACGGTTCAATTCCTGGTCAGGGTACATGCCCAGGTTTTGGGCTCAATCCCCAGTGTAGAACTTGCAGGAGGCAGCCAATCAGTGATTCTCTCTCATTATTGATGTTTCTATCTCTCTCCCCCTTTCCCTCCTCTCTGAAATCAATAAAAATATATTTTAAAAAAGAAAGAAGCCCTAGCCTGTTTGGCTCAGTGGATAGAGCATTGGCCTGCAGACCAAAGGGTCCCGGGTTCAATTCGGATCAAGGGCACATACCTTGGTTGCAACCTGGGCCTTGGTAGGGGCTCATGCAAGAGGCAACCAATCAATGTGTTTCTCTCACATTGATGTTCCTCTCTGTCTTTCCCTCTCCCTTCCACTCTCACTAAAAATCAATGGAAAAATATCCTCGGGTGAGAATTAACAAAAAAGAAAGCTTAATACATGTATTTGATGATATCTTCAAATCAGGAAACAAGTAAATACTCCCATAGCTCAACTAAAATAAACAAACCTGCCGAAAGCGGTTTGGCTCAGTGGATAGAGCGTCGGCCTTCGGACTGAAAGGTCCCAGGTTCGATTCCGGTCAAGGGCATGTACCTGGGTTGCGGGCACATCCCCAGTAGGAGATGTGCAGGAGGCAGCTGGTCGATGTTTCTCTCTCATCGATGTTTCTAACTCTCTATCTCTCTCTCCCTTCCTCTCTGTAAAAAATCAATAAAAAAATATATTTACAAAAAAAAAAAGTGTAACAAACCTAATAGATCCTTTATTAAAGGCACCAATGATAATACCACCTAACTCAGCTTAGCTTCCCAGTCAACGGCTCTTGGACCTCAAAGCCCGATTTTAATTTTGATGAGATAAGAGATCTCTTACGAGATACCTTAAGGTAGACCCTAAATACCGGATTGAATGAGTTAATGCTGTTCTAAGCACCTTAACATTGGTACTTCCTGAGTGAAGCATTTAAACTGGAAACTTAATATTGCACTTAATGAATATTTTTAGGTTCATGTTCTGCAACAGAATCTAATGTTCATTTGCCCACCTTCTGGGTTTCTATTTCTCCAGGCACCACAAACAAAAATATGTTTACATCACGTGCACCTTCATCTAAGTGATTTTAACCTGGCATGTCCTAAACTAGTAATTAAAAATCTATTATCTTAGCCTGTTATTGATAATGTGCTCCCATTTCTACATGTGTAACAGGAGACCAAATTAATTTTTATAGGAAAGAGATTATCAATATGAATCTAAGCCCAGTCAACAAATCTCAAATCACATACACCCTATAGAAGCTACAGATGTTGGTTTTGATCCCCATGGTTTAGGAAGAAAATCATAATAAAAATAATATCATACAAACAAATGTTTAATAGCCCTGGCTGGGTAGCTCAGTTGGTTAGAGCATTGTCACAATATGCCAACATTGCACATTCGATCCCCAGTCAGGGCATATACAAGAATCAACCAATTGAATGCATAAATAAGTGGAATAACGAATCTCTCTCTCTCTTCTTCTTCTTCTTCTGAAGTCTCTCTAAAAATCAATAAATTTAAAACAAATTTTAAATAAAAATTTAAAAATATACCATAAAGCCATGAATAACACATATGATAAAGAACACATCCCTCAGCATAAGATTCAGAATGTTAATATTCTATTTTACCAGGAGGCCTTGAGCAATTCACCTACTCTTTATTATTTCTTCATAAGGAAAATGATAATATACTCATTAAAATGCAAGAAATACTGTTTTGATTAACTACCAAACAATTATGTTCTGGGGTTACCAGGGACCTCAGCAAGTAATCTTTCATATCTCCCTCATTTCTCAACAAGCCCAAACCTAAATCATCCTAGAAAGATAGTTACTAAGTCTTTGGGGAAGCTATTTCACAACCTCTTTTGGTAACATTCCAGGATCTTGCAGTCAGGAAGTTCTTTCTAATTTGTAATATATATCCCTTCAATTGCAATTAAAACATATTCCCTCTTGTCTTGTCCTCTACGGAAAGAGAACATCTGCTTAACACCACCTGAACAATATCTCTTCAAGAGAATATAAAATATAGAAAGCCCATTTCAAACAGCCTCATGTAAATTCAACATGGCTTTAAATGGGTCACCTTAGACAAAGAACATCATTAAGTCTTAAATTCCTACTTCCATCACTGACTTGCTCTGAAGATGATAGGAAGTTAAAACGATGCAGATGCTATGCCTCAATTATGCCATCAGTAAAATGCAAATAATAAAACCAGTATGTTAGGAGAACACAGTTCCTCAAAAAATTAAACATACAGAAAAGAGATTCTCAATCCCAATCTAAGCCCAGCCAACAACTCTCAAATCACACACACTAGGGCCCTGCAATTCCACTCATAAGTATATACCCAAAACAACTGAAAACAAGTACATGTACACACAATGTTTACAGTGGCACTGTTGACAATATCCAAAAGGTGGAAACAATATCCAAGTGTTCAATGTGGTTGAATGGATAAACAGATTATATATATATATATATATATGCAAAAGGTTATATGCATATTATATGATTCCATTATATGAAATATCCAGAACAGATCAATCCATAAAAACAGAATGCAGATTGCTGTTTCCAGTTGCTGATGGAAAGGAAGAATGAAAAGAAACTGCTTAATTGGAAAGGGGTTTTACTGAGGAGTGATGGACATGTTTTGGAACTAGACAGAGATGGCAGTTACACAACACTGTAAATGTACTAAATGCCACCAAATTGTTCACTTTAAGATGGCTAATTTTGTGTTACATCAATTTTTTTTTTAAAGAATGCTAGGAGCAAGACACCAAGGCTAAGCAACCACGAACACAAAAATGAAAATGTATTGTTCTTATCATCACGGACCATATTATATTACTTCTTCTTAAAGTATTACTTCTTATGGGGAGACAGACATGCTAATAATCAAAGTATACAGACCATTTCTCTACTTCCTCCCTTCTCACTTCTTAAACCACTTCAATTTGGCTTCTGGCCCTACATTCCTCCAACATTGTTCTTGTTGTGACCATCAATGATCTGTGTTGCTAAAATAACAAAATACAGGTGGATCACTTCCTTCTTGCAACATGCTCCTCTTTCCATTTCTGAGATTTTCTCTTAAATTCCTTAGAGCTGGGTCCTGTGCACTCCTCTCTTCCTAGTCCAGTGGTCGGCAAACTGCGGCTCACGAGTCACATGCGGCTCTTTGGCCCCTTGAGCGTGGCTCTTCCACAAAATACCGACTTCTGCGCACGGGCCACCAAGTTTCAATCGCACTGTACATGCGTGCCCACACGTGGTATTTTGTGGAAGAGCCACACTCAAGGGGCAAAAGAGCTGCATGTGGCTCGCGAGCCGCAGTTTGCCGACCACTGTCCTAGTCTATACATACCTTTCTTCTAGGTAATATCCTCCATTTTCCTTGGCTGTAAACACCACCTATATACCGAGAGCATCCAGATTTATTTCCAGCACCATTTTTGAGGTCTCCATTTGTATGTTTTCACACATCTCACATTTAGCAAGACTAAAATTGTGGTCTTCATTCCACTCCCCAACTCTAGTCAAAATCTGCTCCTCCTCCAGTGTTTCCATCTCAGAAATGGCAACTTCATCTATCCAGATGCTCATGCCAGAAATCTGGGAATCATACTTGACACCTCCCTCCTCTTCCCACATATCCAATCCATCATTAGGTCTTGCCTGTCCTAATTCCAAAATATATACTGAATCTTTCTACTCTCCTCCATCTCCACTGCCTATAGCCGAATCCAAACCATCATCTTTTGTCTGGACCACTATAAAACATCCTATCATACTTCCCCCTCTTCTTCTCTTTCCAAATTTTCCATAATTTCCAAATTCTTTCCCAAAAATTTCCACAATGTAGCCAGAGTAACCTTTTAAAATCATATACTAGGTCACAACACGCATTCTTAAAACCTTCAAAGACTTCCAATTATATTTAGAAAAGAAATCCAAACTCCTGGACACAGTCCTGCTTAAGTCTCTATCCTTGTACCCCAAGGGCTCCAGAACTGCAAGAGGGTGCTGGCCGGGCTGAGGGACCACCCCGCCCCCCGAGTGCACAAATTTTGTGCACCAGGCCTCTAGTAATGTCACAAAGAGATAAGAGTAATAAAAAACCAACTCCACTGGATTTTGTCTTTACCACTATGTAAAAATATATATTCATTCTTCCAGAAGTTTACCCAAGGAGATCTGATAGCTTTGACTTTTCCCTAAATATCATTATTTTTCATGCCTTTAGTCAACTTCAAAATCCTTCAAGCATCAACCTGGCCAATTTGCTCAGTGGTTAGAGTGTCAACCCTGGGATTGCAGGATCTCAGGTTCAATTCCCATTCAAGGGCATGTACCTCAGTTGCAGGTTCAACCAACTGACATGTCTCTCTCACATCTGATGTTTCTCTCTCCCTCCTCTCTCCCTCCCACTCTCTCTAAAGATCAATGGAAAAAATATCCTCCATTGAGGCTTTTAAAAAAAAAATCCTTCAAGCACCATAGTACAGCGGTTGCCAAGCTTTTGGGCCTTGCAACTGCTGCCATAGTACAAATAGATAGTAAATCACAGTTTAAATAGAAGGTAAGTTTCAGATGCTAACAACATTTTCTACCTGTTTGGTAAAGAAATGTTTTTCTGTTCCTAAAATAGCTCTGGCCTGTTTTACTGCATGTATTACAAAATCCTCAAAATTTTGCCATCTATCTTATATTTGGAACTCTTTCAGACACTTTTGCTTTCTAGGTTTCTCTTTCCCAGTTAAGGGCTCATCCTCTTACTTTAATCTGAAGAGCACTGAAGGGAAGGAGGGATATATATGTTGCTTTAACTTACTATTTCCTATTCAAGTTTACTAAACTTCAATCTAAGCATCACTATTATTTGTTCTCCTTTTGAAGAACACATAATCTTTTTTTTTAAAAATATATTTTATTGATTTTTTACAGAGGAAGGGAGAGGGATAGAGAGCCAGAAACATCAATGAGAGAGAAACATCGATCAGCTGCCTCCTGCACGCCCCCCCACTGGGGATGTGCCTGCAACCAAGGTACATGCCCTTGACCGGAATCGAACCCGGGACCCTTGAGTCCGCAGGCCGATGCTCTATCCACTGAGCCAAACCGGTTCTGGCAGAACACATAATCTTTATCTTGTTATAATAATACTAGAGGCCCGGTGCACAAAAATTTGTGCACTCAGGGGGGTCCCTCAGCTTGGCCTGTGCCCTCTCGCAGTCTGGGACCCCTCGGGGGATGACCACCTGCTGGCTTAGGCCCACTCCCTGGGGGATTGGGCCTAAGCTGGCACTCAGACATCCCTCTGGCAGCCCAGGAGCCCTCGGGGGATGTCCACTTGCCAGCGGGGAGCAGGCCTAAGCTGCAGTCGGACATCCTTAGCGCTGCTGAGGAGGCGGGAGAGGCTCCCACCACCACCACCGCTGTACTGGCAGCCGTCAGCCTGGCTTGTGGCTGAGCAGAGCTCCCCCTGTGGGAGCACACTGACCACCAGGGGGCAGCTCCTGCATTGAGCATCTGCCCCCTGGTGGTCAGTGTGTGTCATAGTGACCAGTCGTTCC
The DNA here is from genome assembly GCF_000147115.1 of Myotis lucifugus. NCBI lineage: Eukaryota > Metazoa > Chordata > Mammalia > Chiroptera > Vespertilionidae > Myotis > Myotis lucifugus. The sequence goes on along the minus strand of NW_005871145.1, from coordinate 3,516,850 downwards.
CAGTCGTTCTGCTGTTAGGGTCAATTTGCATATTACCCTTTTATTATATAGGAGTGCCTGGCCAGCCTGGGTGAGGGGCTGGTGGCTGTTTGCAGGCTGGCCACAGCCCCTTCAGGGTGGGGGTCCTGCTGGGGTGCCTGGCCAGTCTGGGTGAGGGGCTGAGGGCCGTTTTCAGGCTGGCTAAGCCCCCCAGCAGGGACCCTCACCCCATGAGGGTGTGGCCAGCCTGGGTGAGTGGCTAATGGCTGTTTGCAGGCTGGCCAAGCCCCCCAGCGGGGACCCTCACCCCATGAGGGTGTGGCCATCCTGGGTGAGGGGCTGATGGCTGTTTGCAGGCTGGCCACGGCCCCCAGCCACCCAAGCTCCCAGTGGAGGCTGGCTGGAAGCAGGTAGCTGGGATTTATTTATCTTCTACAATTGAAACTTTGTTGCCATGAGTGGAGGCCACAGCCGGCTCAGGGCAGGCGGGAAGCTTGGCTTCCTCCATCGCCCAGGCAACCAAGCCTCCTGCTTGCTCCAGCTCCGTGGCTGCCAGCCGCCATCTTGGTTGGGTTAATTTGCATATAGTCGCTCTGATTGGCTGGTGGGCATGGCTTGGGGCATAGCAAAGGTATGGTCAATTAGCATCTTTGTCTTTTATTAGTGTAGATTGAAAAGGTCACTAGTATATAAAGTGCTATGTGCTGCTCTTTACATATATATACTCATTTAATTCTCACAACTAAATGATATTCTACAGATGAGCAGAGGCACAGAGAGGTTTAGTAACTTGCCCAAGTCACAGAGCAAGTAAGTAGTGGTGCTGGCATTTGGACCCAGACTGCTTGGCTTCAGAGTCAGTTGCCACTATGTTGTCATTATAGAGTTTGGGAAGACTATGCTTTTCTGCCCCATTTTCACTGGTCAGCTAGACTAAAATACTCCAATTTTCTCTCCAAAACAAACATGTGTACTAATCCTCTTCAACTCAGCAAAAATTCAGATGTTTCACTATATCATTGGCATATATACCTAAAACAAAGTAATTTTAGTTCATGGAAGAATACATGCATGTTTTATTCTGGGAAGCTGAAATGAAGAAATGATGAAATCATAAAATGTGAAATCTACCTGTTAATTCTACAAAAAGAAAATATATGATTCCACTCTCTATAGTGCTTGTTCCGACTTCCTCACTTCACATTTACTTCTCAGCCTACTCTGATCCAGTTTTGACTTCCCTCATCAAGATCACTTATAGAGATTACTGATGATGTCCCTTTCCAAAGCCAAATGTCAATTCTCTATTTTATCTAAAGTGACTTCTCAGCAGAAAGGCAAACAAGTAACAAGCTTCCTTACTTTTTAAAAAAAATATTTTATTGATTTCAGAGAGGAAGGGATAGGGAGAGAGAGAAACATCAATGATGAGAGGGGATCACTGATTGGCTGCCTTCTGCACACCCCCTACTGGGGGTGGAACAGGCAACCCAGGCTCCTGGGCTCCTGGTTCATAGGTTGATGCTCAACCACTGAACCACGGCGGCCAGGCCAAGTTTCCTTACTTTTTTTTTTTTTAATATATATTCTTACTGATTTCAGAGAGGAAGGGAAAGGGAGAGAGAGATATGTGTAACATCAATGATGAAAGAAAATCACTGAATGGCTGCCTCATGCATGCCCCCAACTGGGATCGAGCCTGCAACCCGGACATGTGCCCTTGGCCAGAATCGAACATGGGACCCTTCAGTCCACAGGCCGATGCTCTATCCACTGAGCCAAACCACCTAGGCCTAGGGCAAGTTTCCTTACTTTTAAAACTATTTTTCCCCTTAACTTCCCTCAGTGTCTCACTGTTGGGATTTTTCTGTCCCCTCACTGGATGTCCTTCACAAAATCCTTGATTTTCCCCCATTTGCCCAATTTTTAATTGTTGCCATATTCCAAAGCTCAGTCCTTACCCTCTTCTTTTCTCTATTAAAGTAAATAAATAAGCCCCTAGTTGGTGTCGCTTAGTTGGTGAGAGTCATCCCGTGCACTGAAAGGTCACGGGTTCGATTCCCATTTGGTCCAGGCACATACCCAGGTTGCTGGCTTGGTCCCCTATGGGATTCATGCTGGAGGCGCCAATTGATTCACATGGACGTTTCTTTCCCAATCTCTCTCTCACATCAATAAAAACCTATTTTAAAATAATAATAAAATGTTAAAATCTGTAAAAAATAAAATAAAGAGGTACCCTTTAAACACAAAAAGAGTCCAATAAGCAGCAGCAAAAGAAATGTTTGCAAAATTCTTTTTAAAAAAAAATGTTTTTATTGATTTCAGAGAGGAAGGGAGAGGGAGAGATAGAAACATCAATGATGAAAGAGAATCATTGACCAGCGGCCTCCTGCACACCCCCTGCTGGGATTAAGCCTGCAACCCAGGCATGTGCCCTTGACTGGAATCAAACCCGGGACCCTTCAGTCCGCAGGCCAACGCTCTATCCACAGTTAAGGCTGCAATATACTTTTACTTCTTGGAAAGCACCAAACAAGATTATAAATATTATTATATACACACTCAGCAGATGCCTACATTTTCCCTCCCTCAATTTCAAGACAATCCTCCTAAATCTTTCCCCTCATATAGGCACTTCAGCTTATTCCCTGCTACAAATACACCTGAAGGCATACATCTAGGGTTAAAATTCATAAACTCCACTTCCAAAAGATAGTTATTTAGAAAAAAATAATGAGAGAACTAATTAAATGCAGATCATATAAGAATTAAAATATTAAACTCATTAATCAAGCATGTTAGATATTTATAAGCCATAGTTATCCTTTACCAGGGCAAATCCAGTGTCATCATATATTAAGTAACAGACAAATATTACATGTAGCAATCTTAAATGAAGACTTCTATGGCAGCAAGGGAACCATAATTTACCGAATCATGGGATGTTGTAATTACAGCTTTTTCAAGGGATTAAGTATGCCATAACTGACAACTCCAATCCCCGTGAACACTCCTTACTCCTTCATCTCTCTCTCTGTCAGCCCTGGATTGTTTCCTTCAAAACACAGCCTAAATTTCAATTTTTATCAGATACCTGGTCAACTCTGCTCCCCACTGGAATAAACTTCATAAGAGCAAGAACCATCATGTCTACCCTTCTATTCCAACATCTAATGAGCATTCAATAAATTCTAGATGAACAAAAAGTCTGAAATGTTAAGGGATGAAATAGTCATAATCAAGAAAGAGTTCCAGAGGTCTGATACGCATATTTCATACCTCGGGAATAAACACAGTACAAGAAAATATTCAATGAAGCTCCAGCCAGGTGGCTGAGTTGGTGGGAGTGTCGTCCGTATACCAAAAAGGTTGCGGGGTTCATTCCCGGTCAGAGCACATTCCTAAGCCCAGGAGTGGTACATCAGGGCACCGTACGGTATGGGATGCAACCAATCTGTTTCTGTCTCCCCTTCCCCACCCCTCCTCTTTCTCTAAAATCAATAAAACATATCCTCCGATGAGGATTTTTAAAAAACTCAATGAAGAAAGGAAAAAGTTTAGGTAGAGAAGTGAGATAAGAAGAAAGGAAGAGACAGAGAACAAGTTGAAAAAGATACTATACTTATCTATAGACACACAAGCCAGGACTAAGTAGGAGAAAGTAAATATGCTTGGTGTCACTCCAGCTAAACATGCAGCACCTAAAACTCATCTTTCACTAGCACTTCCAAGCACTTACTCCTTTCCACATCAGTAAGCTCGTTCAATGTTTATCACCTCTATCCTCCTTAACTGTCAAGCGTAAAGCTGCCTTGAAAGAAACAAGTTGTCCAAGAACCTAATTGACATGTGTTCATTGTTGCTATAAGATAGCACAGAAGTTAACATTTGAAGAGTACTTTATCTTTTCAAACAGCTTGATGTACTTTTTCAACAGAAGTATTATGGTGGAACTATTATTTTTCCCATTCTGTATTTAAAGACTCATAAAAGCCTTCAAAACCTTGGATTTGAAGTCCAGCTCTGTTATACACTTGCTGTGTGATCTTGGTCAAATTATTTACTCTCAGTATCCATGGGGAAAATAAAATATACCTTAAGGGACTATTTTGAGTATTAAATGAGGTTAAAGACATGTAAAGAACATGACATAGTAAATTCTCAATAAAGGACAGTAACCTTCCCTATAACCTTCCTCCTTAAATAATCTGTAGAAGACTTCTCAGCTAGTAAGCTAGTAAGCATAGGACTTAAACCCTGGTCTCCTGGTTTCCTTAACCTGTTTTTTTTTTTTTCCTTACCACATCACTTTGGCAGACTGCCACAGACTGGGCACATGAATACATTCTGACAAAAACTGGTCACAAAATTTTTATCTACCAGTAACTAACTGTAGTTTTGGGAAAAGAAAAAAAAAGATCTAATTAACTTGGTGGAAAAGGGGGCTTTAAAATATAAATACAGACCACCTCCAACTGAACAGGTTGTACCATAATACTTCTGTATAAACAGAAATTATGACAAGAAACAGAAAGTTCTCTTTGAGTTTATGAGGAACAACTGGAGAAAGAAACAAGAATGACTATGATTAAAGGAACTTAAGGGTTTCTTTTCTCTTTTCTCTCTTTTTTTTTTTTTTTTGGTAAACCAAACCACTGGGTAAAAAGATTTGCATCCCATTCCAAAATAACTCTATCAAGGCTTATCTTCAAAAAAAAAAAAAAAAAAGACCTGCCCTAGCCGGTTTCCCTCAGTGGATAGAGCGGCGGTCTGCGGACTGAAGGGTCCCAGGTTCGATTCCGGTCAAGGGCACATACTTTGGTTGCAGGTTTCCTGGCCCTGGTCAGGGTGCATGCAGGAGGCAACCAATCGATGTGTCTCTCTCACATCGATGTTTCCCTCTGTCTCTCCCTCTGCCTTCCATTCTCTCTAAAAATCAATGGGAAAATATCCTCAGGTAAGGATTAACAACAACAACAACAAAAAAAAGAGCTAAGCCCTGGCCAGTGTGGTTCATTTTGTTGGAGCATTGTCCCATGGACAGAGAGGTGGCAGGTTTGATTCCCAGTCAGGACACATGCTCAGGTTGCAGGTTCGATCTCTAGTGGGGGCACATGCAGGAGGCAACCGATCCATGTTTCTCTCTTACATCCATATTTGTTTCTTCCTCTCTTTCTCTCTCTCTCTCATCAATTAAAGGAATAAATAAATAAATAAATACCTAAGTATGCTAACAAAAGCTTTTCTCCAATTCCTTTAAGGGTGAGATAAATTGTCAACATAAACTGCAAACATTCATGAAGATCCATGAAGACCATAATGTATGGATTCAGTATAATAAGTAGCTTAAAGGAGCATGATCAAAAATGTTTCATAAGTTTCCTAACACGTTGAAAATATTTTGAAAATATACAGTACAAAGCTAAATTATAAAAATAACCACTTGTCTTCAAGTGATATACATAACTCCTTCCAGGGCAAGTTCTAGAAGACATTCAAAGAAGTTCACATCTTTACAAATCCCCAAGAACTTTCTTATTAAAAGAGAAGGTAGAATAATATAATCACATTCCAAGCCTGTAAATTTCTAAAAGGAAATGCCAGGAGAGAGGGTAATCTGACACTGACAGAACAAAACACAATTTCACCAAGAAAAGTAAAAATTGAATGAATTTCTATCATAAAGCAGGGGAGAAGCTGATAAGCTATATCCTGGAAACCTTCCTACCACAACCAAATTTCTTGTCCTCTTCAACTTAAACCTTTGCTAATTCCTTCCTATGAAAACATAACAAAATGCCCGGCCGGTGTGGCTCAGTGGTTGAGCGTGGACCTATAAACCAGGAGGTCACAGTTTAATTCCTGGTCAGGGAACATGCCCAGGTTGGGGGGCTCAATCCCCAGTAGGGAGAGTGTGTGCAGGAGGCAGCCAATCCATGATTCTCTCTCATCGTTGATGTTTCTATCTCTCTCTCCTCCCTTCCTCTCTGAAACCAATACAAATATATTAAAAAACAATAACAAAATGTTCCTAACATTTCTTTGTGACACTCATAGCAAACTACATTTATTACTCAATTACTCAACTAGAGGCCCGGTGCACAAAAATTTGTGCACTGGGGGGGGGGGTCCCCTCAGCCCGGCCTGCGCCCATTTGCAGTCAAGGACCCCTGGGGGATGTCCACCTGTCGACTTAGGCCCACTCCCCAGGGGATTAGGCCTAAGTTTGCAGTCAGACATCTTTCTGGCAGCCAGGGAGCCCTCGGGGGATGTCCAACTAAAGGCTTAGGCTCCCAAGGGAGCTGTGATGAGGAAGCTGGGGTGACAGAGGAGCCACAATGTCCCGCCCCGCCGCCCTGGGTCGCAGATAGCAGGCCCGGATGGCGGCGGGACAGGCGGGATGGCGCTGTCCCGCCCTGCCTGCAGTATGCAAATTAACCGCCATCTTTTGTTGGCGGTTAATTTGCATATCATGCTGATTAGCCGGTGGGAGGTGTAGCGAAGGTACGGTCAATTACCATGTTTGTCTATTATTAGATAGGATATACATTAAGAGACCCTGAGCTACCAGTGAATAGAGCATCGGCCTTCGGACTGAAAGGTCCCAAGTTCGATTCCGGTCAAGGGCATGTACCTTGGTTTCGGGCACATCCCCAGTAGGTGGTGTGCAGGAGGCAGCTGATCGATGTTTCTCTCTCATCAATGTTTCTGATTCTCTATCCCTTTCCCTTCCTCTCTGTAAAAAATCAATAAAATATATATATATTTAAAAAAAAAAAAAAAGAGACCCTGAGCTACTACACTAACTCTAAATTTGATACAGAGCCTATCAATCCCCAAGGAACAGTGTCCCTTCTCTAAATTCTTTCCTCTGATGTCAATTCTCTTCCACCATAAAAACTTTTTTAGAGCCCTGGCCGGTTTGGCTCAGTGGATGGAGTGTCAACCTGCGGACTGGAGGGTCCCAGGTTCGATTCCGGTCGGGGGCGAGTGCCTTGGTTGCGGGCACATCCCCAGTGGGGGAGGTGCGGGAGGCGGCTGATGGATGTTTCTCTCTCATCAGTGTTTCTAGTTCTCTATCCCTCTTCCTTCCTCTCTGTAAAAAATCAATAAAATATATTTTAAAAAAAACTTTTTCAGAGAATACACGTTCTAACCCTAACTTCCCAATCTAGATTCTCCTTTTCTAGGAGCACTGAAGTCCTGGTAACTAGGACATCACTCATAGTCAAGGGCCCTTCATTTAAATCAGTGGTTCCCAAACTTATTTGGCCTACCGCCCCCTTTCCAGAAAAAATATTACTCAGCCCCTGGAAATTAATTTTTTTTAAATTTTAATAGCAGTTACTCATCGCCCCCAAATGCACCTGTGGCCATCACCACCCCCCTGGATCGCTGCAGCGCCTACCAGGGGGCGGTAGCGCCCACTTTGGGAATCACTGATTTAAATCTTGCTGACCTCACCAAACAGACACACACAAATTACAGGAACAAAAATCTTTCCAAAACACATGTGAGAATTCTATATGGATAAAGGGACATAGACTTGTATAGTTTTCATCCAAGTATGAGGAATTTAGCCTGTTGTCCCTTAAAACCATTCTCCTACTGATGCTACATCTATGGAAATACTTATTCAACCTAGAATGACCTCTCCACTGATTTTTTTTTTCCCAGCAAAGAAATCACACAAATTAGAATCGTGACACTGAATCCAATGAAAATAAAATGAGTAAGAACACTTAGTCCCCAAAGTTTCCAAGTCGGGAGACAAAAGGAAAACTTAAGAGTTCCCAGAATATTAACTTTCAATTTAAATATCTCAATATTTGAATGAGTCCTACATACAACTTTTATAACTCTAGTATATGCAGTAACTAAGCCCCTACTCAAAAATGACAAAACCGTCTGAATAAGAATCCTGGGGTTTCCTTTGGATTCTTCCTAGAAAGCAAACTCTCTCAGGACAAATAGCTGACTTCAAAATCTTCACCACCACAGCTGAAAGACTTCCACCGAGGAACAGGCAGAGCGGAAGGAGAAATAAGTATTAACAAAATATAATAACTGAAAAAAGAAAAAAAACAAACTGGACAGCAAACAAAATTTTCTATTAACCAACAGAAACTGTCATTGCTACTCTCGTGAAAACAATGCAGACTTTGAAAAGCAAAACTAGACAAAAGATAGCCTGGTCCCTTTACTTCCGAAGTCTCCAGTGACAGATCTATATTCCTAGGAAGGAGGAACCACAGGTCAACGACAAATGGCACTTACAGATCTGTCCGGGATATGCGGAGTCACATCCCAGACCTCCGCCTCAGTTTCCCTAACCAAAAAAGGCAAGAACATGACACTTCGCTGAGAGGAGCCAGAGGACCTAGTTCCATTTCCTACACCTACTCAGGGTCCCTTCGAAGGCCAGTCTCACGGGGGGGTGGGGGGGGGTCCCCAGGGCAACTGAGTCACGACCAGGGAGTGTTTCGGGGGGGGAAAGGGGGGCGGGGGAGGAGAAAAAGAGGAGGATCGAAGCGCGCAAAGCTCTATCCGGTCCTGGAAAGCGATTTCCCCCTACACTGGGGGTGCCACTACCCGCCCTCGACCCAACATCCCGTCCCTACCGAACCACACCGGGCAGCCCCAGCATCTCTCCCTCCTTCCGGCTTCTCCCTCAGCGCTCCGCCGCCTCTCGGACCGCGCCCCCGAACGCAGCCGGGTAGCTCCTCCTCTGGCCGCGTCTCCGCCGCGACCCGCCCGCCCACCCGCCGGCGCCAAGGTCTTCCCAGCCAGACGGCGGAAGGATGCCGGGCCGGGCCGGGCCGGGCCTCCCAGGCTCCTCCCGGGCCTACCTGAGAGGCGGGCGGGGGCTCGGTTTTGCAGTCCAGCGGGTGGACAGAGCCACAAGCAGGAAGAAGAGGCAGGAAGGAAGCAAGGGTCCGCTCTACCGACCAGCAGGAGAAAGCAGCTTGAGCGCAGGGCCGCGCGGAACAGTCAGCCTTCGACCCGGCACCACCGCCGCTCAGGAGACATCAAGCAAGAAGACGGCGCAAAAGATCACCGATTGCACGAACGTCCCAGACATCAAAGGAGGAGCGCCCGCGCAATCGTACAAGGCAGGGCAGTCGAGCGCCGATAAACATCTCCGCTCCAGTTCAAAGTCCGGCTCCTGTCCAAGGCACAAATAAACAAACCCAGATCGATCGCAAGCCATGGAGTAACGAAACCTGTATTTCTGCCATTTTCTGTGTCCGTTGCTGGCTAAGTTGTTAGAGAACCGGAGTTTTTCTTGAGAGTGTTGAAGATCAAGTCATATAGCACAATAACACTTGTTTTAACTATAGTTCAGCGACGACCTTTTGGACTCAAAACACTATCCCAATTGAGCAAATTTGACTGTTTTCTCACGGGACAGTGAGGTGAATGAAAGATAAAGATTATATAGATAGATCTAGATATGTATACATATACATATGACAAAGGCACAGAGAGAAAATGAGAATCCAGACTAAGGAACAAAATGAAAGTCTATTATTGCTTCAGTTTAGCTCCCATACGCATAGCAAAGAGAAGCTGGGAAAAGTCAGGGCTGTGTCTGTCCTTAAGACAGAAAAACACAAAACAAACAAAAACACGTACTGCTTTTCTCTTTTATTTTTTTCCAACAGCCTAGAACCACAGGTATGCTTCTTACATAATGATCAAAAGTCTTTGGGTTCAGAACCTGACGAAATGTGTTGATATTTTCATCCTCACAACAATAGCCTCTTTCTGGTCTCTTAGTAAACAAACTAATATGCTTATCACAAATATGGATTAAGTATATTCTAGGTACAATTCAAGAAATCACATAGTCAGATCAGTATAAATATAGATTACTAAGTATTAGCAATAATACAGTTTATCCCACCCCCCCAGCCCCCAAGGAGGAAGGAGACTTGGATAATCAAGGTATTATAAGAAGACAAGATTTTTTTTAAAATAGTCGCAGCCCTTAGAATGTATAATCCAATCAAAATGAAAGACATTACAACATTAGCTTTATTTATAATTTATTGGTGTTTTATTTTTTCAAATTATAACAGAAAGTTTATTTAGAAAGTTACAGAGGTTGTAGGAGTGAGCCAGCTGGGCTGCAAAGGCTCAGGAAAAAAGTAACAGAAGCAAAAGAAAGGCCCTTGAAGTTTAGGAGAGAGAAAGGCCAAAATAACATGCCTGGGGGAAGAAGTAGAGGGAAGGGAAAGATGCGGGCGGGCTGGCAGGCTCTCTGAGGGAAAGTGAGCCTACTGTTATTTTTAAAGTCTCCTCCTTTAGGTCCCTGAACATGTTTAAGGGACAACTTATACATATAATGCAGGATGAGACCAGCATCCATAATATGGGGACAAATCACTGGGCTTTTGTTGTCTACCACTGTTTTAGGGGACTTTTAAAATGAGTAAACATTAGCCCAGCTGGTGTAGCTCAGTGGTTGAGGTCGACCTATGAACCCGGTTCTATTCCAAGGTGAGGGCACTTGCCAGGGTTTCAGGCTCCATTCCCAGTGTTTGGGACGTGCAGGAGGCAGCTGATCAATGATTCTCTCTCATCATTGATGTTTCTATCTCTTCCTCCCTTTCCCATTCTCTCTGAAATCAATGAAATATATATATTTTTTTTAAATGATTAAACATTATAGCAACATTTATAAAAGTCTTTAAAAAAGAATTTAATCATCTGCTTCCAAAACACAGTTTTAATTTGTTCATGTTTTCTTGTAATTTTGGAACTAGCCTACATAATTTTTAAAGTTTAATTTAAGTAGAAATACAATAGTTTTGCTTTGTATCATTTTCCTATTAAAGCTCTTTAATAGTTGTTATTTTAAAAAATATATTTTTATTGATTTCAGAGAGGAAGGGAGAGGGAGAGATAGAAATATCAATGATGAACCCTAACCAGTTTGGCTCAGTGGATAGAGCGTCGGCCTTCGAACTGAAAGGTCCCAGGTTCGATTCCGGTCAAGGGCATGTACCTTGGTTGCGGGCACATCCTCAGTAGGGGGTGTACAGGAGGCAGCTGATCGATGTTTCTCTCTCATTGATGTTTCTAGCTCTCTATCCCTCTCCCTTCCTCTCTGTAAAAATCAATAAAATATGTTTTTTTAAAAAAAAGAAAGAAAGAAATATCAATGATGAGAGAGAATCATTGATTGACTGCCTCCTGCGTGCCCCATACTAGGGATTGGGCCCGCAACCTGGGCATGTACCCTTGACCAGAATGGAATCTGGGTGCCTTAAGTCTGCAGGCCGATGCTCTATCCATTGAGCCAAACCAGCTAAGGCTATAGTTGTTATTTTTTTTATATAGTTGTTATTTTCAACAATTGCACACTATTCCATTGAGAGGATATACTGACCATGCTCCCCAGTGTTGAATATTATGTTGTGTGGACGAAAGGGGCCACATGCTGACCTGACAAGCTCAGGGAGGTCTGCATAGCAGTCTTGCAAACTCAGAGACCTAAAGTAACCACAAAGGATGGTCTGAAATTAAACTTTAAAAGCAGTTATGATGGGCAGTTACGTCCTAGGCTGGTATCTTCACTGACAAGGTCAACCTTTACCTTAACTGAGCCTATCTGTCTTTTTGCATCTATGATAACATGCCCTTGAAGTGTCTGGGTAACTTGTAACTTCCCTTTTTCTGGACCCCTTGGGGTACAACCAAATGTGCTGGGCACCAGGACAGATACCACAAATTCCTTCATTATCATGTTAATTATTCCTGCACCCACCTAAGTATGTGTCCATCATTTTACTTTTTATCCATTCCCAGGGTTTCCCCGCTTTGCTTTATCCCACCTCCTTAATCTATCACCAATGGATTTCATGTAACCCACATACGTCCCTCCTTTGATTACAATGTATAAATACAGATGTAACCCACCATTCTCAGGAGCATTATCTCAGTTCGTTGAGATTCTGCCTCCCAGCATATGTTGACAGTTTGGCTCAAATAAACTCACAAAAATTCTTTACAGGTTTCAACAGTTGCTTCCAAACATTTTCTGTGTAATAGGTATTGCTACTCTTGGAAAGAGGCAGTTATAAAATTATTATTTATTATCAGGACCTACTGTACATAAACAGAAAGAGTAAGGAGGCATGGCAGAGGTTCATTTCTCTGTCATATAAAATAAATCCCCCCCCCCCAAAATCCAGAGATGTACAGCCCAGGGTAAGGTGTGGCCGTTCAGTGTCAGGAACCAGGCTTCTATCTTGTTGCTTTGACAACTTCAATAAGTGACTTTTATATCAAGTCCAAGACAGCTGCCCAAGTTCTAGCCAATCATGTCGACATTCCAATCAGCAGGAAGCTGAAAGAGGAAAGGCATGTCTCCTAGCCATAAAGACACATCTTGAAAATAGCACAGACATTTCCACTTATATTCATTCCACTGGCCAGATTTGTCACATAGCCACACCTAACTGAAATAGTCTTTATCCTACAATAGCTATGTAGCCACCAAAAGTCAGGGGCAAAGGGAGACAAGGTGACAACTAAATAAGAAGTCTCTTATTGCTAGATGAGGAGTGGGCAAATAGACTTTCTTTCGCTGTCATCTGGGGCTGAGTTTCTATTTCTACAATACATGCTTTAGAATGCATACAGTAGTGTCTAGAACAATAGCCCTCATTCAAAATGGACCCAAATAACAAAATTATTTTGAAACCTTGATTTCAGTGAGAAAAGCTAAAAATTTTTAAAATATATTATTGACTTCAGAGAGGAAGGGAGAGGGAGAGTTTTCAGTTTTTCAAAAGCTGGAGACTTTTACGTTGGGAAAACAACCGAAGGTAATGCAAATATAAATCAACCTAAAATAATAATCTGAAAATGGAGATTTTGGAGAAGCTGAGGCTAGACTGCTCTGTGAAATCATTAAAAAAAAGATGGCTTATTCTTCTGGCAGAGTTGCATCTCTACAGATAAATTTCTTTAGAGAACTGTTTCTTTTCAACTATGGTTTTAAACTTCAGTGTGATAGTACACTACTGTTTGTTTTTATGGAGAAGTCTATTTGGACAGAAGAGTAGATCATAAGAGATGGATTGAAACCCTCACACCTGCAGGAAGGAAGGAAGACCTGAAAAAAGGAACCGAGGTGGGCAGAAGTAAAGATCATCCAGGGAAGCACCACCCACACCTACATATTGGTTTTAAGACTCAGTAATTCAGCCCTAACTGGTTTGGCTCAGTGGATAGAGCGTCAGCCTGCGGACTGAAGGGTCCCAGGTTTGATTCCAGTCAAGGGCATGTACCTTGGTTGTGGGCACATCCCCAGTAGAGGGTGTGCAGGAGGCAGCTGATTGATGTTTCTAACTCTCTATCCCTCTCCCTTCCTCTCTGTAAAAAATCAACAAAATATATTTTTAAAAAACTCAGTAATTCACTACCTGCATTGTTGATTATTGTATTCTGATAGGATTCTCCTAGGGGAGCCACCCCCATTGAAGGTAAGATAAGGTGAACGGTGTGGAAAGGAGAAAAAGGGAGGAGATTGATCTTTATCTTGGCTTTGGGCTCTGAGTAACAAATTAGTCCTGAATGTAGGATGAGATAAATGTAGCAGTACCATGAGTCCTCTTATGAGGAAGTCCAGGAAGAAGAGTTAGGCCTCAAGCAGCCAAAATGCTGAGCTAGTTGTAGGTTTTGCAGTTGCAATTCTTTCAATTTATTTTTGCATTTTTTATCTTTCTTTTGTAGCCTGTCTCACAGGTCTGTGGGATAATGTACACACTTTGGACTGGATGATAAAGAGGAGAGAGGCTCTTCCTTCTTTGGAATTATTTACATTGGATATATTTCCAGTGGTGGAATTTATCAATGTATTAAAATGTAGGAATACTCAAGAATGACAAGAAATCAGCCCTTCCATGAAGACAGCTGTATATGTAAAGGGTAGAGAAATAAAAGTCTCAACAGAATGATAGATGCTTAATGTTTTGCTGGGCAAATAAGAAGATTCCTTTCAAACAGACTTTTTCAAATTTACAGTGATTTTAAGGTTTACTTTCTTTTTTAAAAATATATTTGTATTGATTTCAGAGAGGAAGGGAGAGGGAGAAAGATATAGAAACATCAATGATGAGAGAGAATCATTGATCAGTTGCCTCCTGCACACCCCCTAACTGGGGATCTAGCCAGCAACCCGGATATGTGCCCTGACTGGAATCGAACCCAGGACCCTTCAGTCTGCAGGCTGATGCTCTATCCACTGAGCCAAACCAGCTAGGACTCAAGGTCTACTTTCTTTGCTCCTGGCTTAGTACCCAGAGATCTCATCTCTCATATTTGATTATTACAAAGGGGATTTTAGATTATAGTCTTACTAGAGGCCCAATGCACAAAATTTGTGCAAGGAACTCGCCCTCACAGGCCCTTACAGCCCCTCGTAGCCTCGGCCGGCCCACGAAGCCCCGGATTCGTCTGGAAGGTTGTCCAGACAGTTGTCCAGAAGGTCATTCGGATGGTTGTTCTCTGTTTGATCTAATTAGCATATTAGCTCTTTATTATATAGGATTAAAAAAAGAAAAAAAGCCCGTTAAGTGAATTGTATGTGGTAAGAAATTAGGGTGTACCCAGCCTTTAGTTAGTATTTTACCTTTCTTCCTTCCTGTCCATTTTTACAATCAACGAAGTCTTACTAAATTCTGAGTCCATGATCTCTTATACCCACAATTTCATAAGATCTGGAAGGGATCTAGAGAGCATGTGCCATGGGCTCTGAGGACATGTGCATACAAAATGGTTAAGACTCCTGATTTATTTTCTTGTCTTCCTCCTAAATTCCCTCCCCTGCCCACGAGAAAGCGATTGCTAAAGTCCAGTCCTTGCGTTGTTTTCAGTTTGCTTCAGGCATTGGATCCAACGGTAGCATGATACAACGGTAGCATGTTAAACACACACACACACACACACACACACAATGGTAGCATGTCTATTATCCATTTTACCCTCCCCACCTCCTAAAAGTTTTCACTGTATGACCCCATTAAAATTGTATTGTCTTTTGTCCCCAAATTAGATTAACTTGCTAAAGACCCTTACAATTCAAGGGTCAGGAAAGGAGCTCCCTCCTGTTCAATTCATTTTATTGTTAATCCTCACCTGAGGATATTTTTTAAATATATTTTTTATTGATTTCAAAGAGGAAGGGGAAGGGAGAGAGACATAGAAACATCAATGAAGAAAATCATGTATCTGCTGCCTCCTGCACGCCCCCCACTGGGGCTGGAGCCCACAACCCAGTCATGTGCCCTGATCGGGAATCAAACTGTGACCTCCTGGTTCATAGATCATTCAACCACAGAGCCATGCAGGCCAAGCGAGGATATCCTTTCCATTGATTTTTGGAGAGAGTAGCAAAGAGGAAGGGAAGAGGAAGAGAGAGAGAAACATGGATGTGAGAGACACATCTATTGGTTGCCTCCCGCAAGTAATCATCCTGACCCTGCAACCCAGGTATGTGCCCTGTAATGGGAACTGAACCTACAACCCTTTGGTGCATGGATCAATGCTCCAACAACTGAACAACACTGCTAGGGTTTTTCTTTTTTTTAAATTTTTTCCCCTATTTTCTGTTCAGTCATTTAAAAAATAAATATATATTCTTATTGATTTCAGAGAGGGAGAGGGAGAGATAGAAACATCACTGATGAGAGAGAATCATTGATGGACTGCCTCCTGTACGCCCCCTACTGGGGATTGAACCCACAAGTCAGGTATGTGCCCTTGACTGGAATCGAACCTGGGACCCATCAGTCTGCAGGCTGACGCTCTACCCACTGAGCCAAACCGGCTAGGGCTCTGTTCAGTTCATTTTAAACTAGGCATATGTTTATGGTCCCTCTTTTGTATAATTTTGAATTGGTAAACCAGTGATGACCCAATATTATAGTTTTGCTTTAATATATCTTTGGACTTTGCTGTCTTGAAATACCAAGGGCAAATCTGGAAAACTCCTATGCTGGCCATATGGTCACCTATGGAAAGATGAGGCTTACGTAAGAGGCAAAATCCTGGACTCTTTCCCAAAATTGTAACAGGAAGACACTATAAATCCACAATAAGGGACTCTAGAGGAGACCTCTCAGGCAATTATAAAAAGCCACTATGAGCAAACTCTTGGCAATTTGGAAGTACAGACCCTGGTCCCTTCCCTAGATCATTTTGAGGGAAATTTTTTTTTTTTTTTTTTTTTTTAATAATAATTTTTATTTCTTAAAGTATTACAAATAGTATTACATATGTCTTCTTTTCCCCCCCCCTTGACATTCCCCCGACCCCTACCCCCCGCCCCCCCCGCCCCGTGTCTTCTGTCCATTGGTTAATCTTATATGCATGCATATAAGTCCTTCAGTTGGTCTCTTAATCCCCCCCCCAACCCTCCCCAGGGGTCCCACGAGAGGTTAACAT
>NW_005871145.1:3328482-3500310 GCF_000147115.1 Myotis lucifugus | reverse complement strand
CTGGGGTCGTCCCTACCTCACGGGGGCTGTTTCAACCTCACCGGGGTCGTCCCTACCACACCGGGGCCGTTTCGACCTGACCAGGGTCGTCCCTACCTCACGGGGGCCGTTTCAACCTCACCGGGGTCGTCCCTACCACACCGGGGCTGTTTCAACCTGACCGGGGTTGTCCCTACTACACCGGGGCCGTTTCAACCTGACCGGGGTCGTCCCTACCTCACGGGGGCCGTTCAACCTCACCGGGGTTGTCCCTACCACACCGGGGCCGTTTCGACCTGACCGGGGTCGTCCCTACCACACCGGGACCGTTTCAACCTCACCGGGGCCATCCCGACCTCACCGGGGCCATCCCAGCCTTACCGGGGAAACAGGAAGTTTGGCCCTCTGTGCCCTGCCGGCGGCTCCCCACCAGACAAAATCTCCAGGCGTTCCTGGTGGTTGAACATCCAGCACTCCTGCCCTCCACCAAGTGCGCAGACTGCCTGTCTGCTGTCCCCCAGCGCCCCACAAGAGACTGGGACCAGTGGGCATGTTTGTGTGCTTGCTGGTACAGCAGTTCCACAGTGCCGGCCGAGTCAGGCCCAGCCCTGGCCGGCCCCGGACCCGACTCTGCCCCCTGATTGCGTCCCTCCCAGATGCAAGGAACTGAAATCTGCAGCCTGCTGGGATGGGCTTTGTACTTGGTGCCTCTGCACATCCTACTCAGTCTCAATGCGCTTCTTTCTATGCGAGGAGTTGAAATCTGCAGTTTGTTGGGTTGGGCTCTGTACTTGGTGTCACATCCTACTCAGTCTCAATGTTCTTTCTCTCCTTCCAGTTGTAGAGCTTCCAATTTGAGGGAAATTTAACTATGAACTGAAAAAAAAAAATCCTGGCTTGTAAAAATCCAGGTTGAAAGGAGATTAAAGGAATATATTTGAACAGTTACTCTGTAGAATTATTGGGAAATAAAATGCTCCCAGGGAAAAACACTGCCAGCCAATGTTCAGTCAGTTCAGCACTTAGAAATGATCTTTGGTATGTAAGTCGGACTTGAAACTGCTTTTGAAATCTCTCCAAAACTGTCTTTCCCACTCAGACTTCATGTCACCATCTAGTGAGTTGTGAAAACTCCAATTTTTCTTTAATGTCGTTTTTTAAAGCTAAAATGCTAGGCCCTTTCCAAGAAACACTCCACCTTGCCACTTATGATACACGGGTGGCAATAACCCTTTCCTCATGCAATACCCATAATAGAACCAAAATTTTATAGGGAAATATGTCCATCTCAGGAAACTTGGAAAGACTATGAATATTAAAATATTGCCTTATGAAGAAGACAAAGCAAGCGTGGTTCACAGGTTAAACTTTACAAAGAAAAAGATATAATAGGGCACCTCTATTGCACAATAAGTAGAGCTGAAGTTTACAGTCACCTCTTTGTTGTCCACTCCCATCTCAAAGACTTCATTGTACATATTAAGCTCACCCTTCTGCCAACTGCATCTACTTTTTTTTGAACCTACTCTTTTACTCTTTATAGAGTAGGATGATGATGGAAAATAAAATTTGGAGTAGAAATAAACAGCAGATAATAAACCATAATTGTTTTTAATCTTGAGGATGAGTCACCCTCAATTTATTTCCAAATTTCTCTGTCATCAGCTGTTCATTTCTTTGCTTTGAATATCACCAGATTAACACTGCCAAAGGCAGGTAGGAAATTATCCAAGAAGACAAATCAGAGGCATCACACAGTGAGTGGATGAAAAACTGGGAATGAGATAATCCTCAGGAAAGTCTCCTTTTTGTTCTAGTGAAGCCACAATGTGTGAACTTAATTTACATTTTCATTATTCCAATCAGTATTTTTTATATCAGTATAATTTCTGCCCATCACTTTGTACGTAAGATATTCAAATAGGTCTAACTTCAAAATTACTAATTTCAAATTAAGAAATTATATTTTTACATCTCCTTTTTAATACTTTCATATGCCTTCCTTAAATCTTCCTTTAGTACAAGGAATTTCAAAGCTGAATGGTCAGACATTCTAATATCACAATCATAAGAAATGTGATTGATCTGTGAACCTGGGTGATTCTCCTCTGTCCATCAGTTTATTTATGTATGTTTCCTTTTTTGTTAATCCTCACCTGATATTTTTTCATTGAATTTTAGGGAGAGGGGAGAGAGAGAGATTCCTTGGTTGCCTCCTGCATGAGCTTTGACCATGGCCGGGGCTGGGGAGGAGCCTGCAACCAAGGTTCATACCCTTGACTGAAATCGAACCTGGGACCTTTTGGTCTGCAGGCCAAGGCTCTATCCACTGAGCCAAACTGGCTAGGGCTGTCCATCAATTTATCAGGGTGTTCAGTTCTCCTGTAAAGTGTAAGCTTGCTATTTTACCTATATTTGACTTGTCTTCCTTAAGCTAATTAGGTTCTTAAACCCATTTAGCCTCTAACTCCTACTCAGGGTTGGAAAAAGGAGATTGGAGTCCAGATGTTCTCCCTAGGACCTAGGTCAGGGGTGGGCAAACTTTTTGACTCGAGGGCCACAATGGGTTCTTAAACTGGACTGGAGGGCCGGAACAAAAGCATGGATGGAGTGTTTGTGTGAACTAATATAAATTCTAAGTAAACATCATTACATAAAAGGGTACGGTCTTTTTTTTTTAGTTTTATTCATTTCAAACGGGCCGGATCCGGCCCGCGGGCCGTAGTTTGCCCACGGCTGACCTAGGTCCAAGTAACAGGCCAATTATTGCAGGAAGACTAAAGATAGAGGTTTCAGACTATCCCTAACTTCTTTTTTGATTTGTTTGTTTTTAAATATGTTTATTGATTTCTGAGAGGAAGAGAGAGGGAGAGATAGAAACATCAATGATGAGAGAGAACCACAAACCGTGATCTCCTGGTTCACAGGTCAACGCTCAACCACTGAGCCATGCCAGCTGGGTTGTTTGTTTTTGTTTTTCTCCTTTCCTAACATCTTCTTAAATATACAAGGTTGCAAACGCAGATTAGCAGACATTTACCTGTCAGAAGACCATTCTCAAACTTAAAGTCACTTTAAAAAAATGTTTTTATTGATTTTTGAGAGGAAGGGAGTGGGAGAGATAGAAACATCAATGATGAGAGAGAATCATTGATTGGCTGCCTCCTGCACACTCCCTACTGGGAATAGAGCCCACTACCTGGGCATATGCCCTGACCAGAAACTAACTGTAACTTCCTGGTTTGTGGATCGATGCTCAACCACTGAGCCACACCAGCCACTTGCCTCAAATTATGCCTATCTAGGCAGCAAAGTAGAAAAGCTAAAATGCCACCCAAATAATTCAGGACAAATAAATATTATTTTCATTTGAAATCTCCAGATAATGGAAACAAAAAGAAAGTGTTCTGGCTAGATGCCATTTTCTCCTTTGCTTTGATGAATCATAAATGTCAGCAACCAGTGAGCTTTCAAATAACTGAGGCTCAACCTGGAGTTCAACGCATACTACGGAAGTGTTGTCCTGATTTTTTGTTTAGTTAATAATAATAGAAATACAAATGAATCAAAATATTCTGGTATAGCCCCAACTCTTCTAAAAAACATGCAGATTAAATGTCAATTTGTGACAAGTGTCCACACTCAGTCATGCTAGATGATGGAACTGTGTAGTGGCTGGTGAGGGAGAAAGTTTGTCACAGCTCCTTCTGGAAAGTTTCCCTCCTCCTCCCCACCTTTCACATTAGCTAAAATGAGTGAATATCAGCTCTTGACGGATCCGGTCAGCCTCTAGGTCCAGGGACTCCATGTGCTCATACTCTTCCTCGGGGGGTTGTTCCATGGGTCCTGTCATTGGAGAGGACCAAATATCCATCCCATGCTCCAAGGAGATGTTGTGGAGGACACAACACGCTAAGATGATGTGGCTGGACTTCTCTGGTGAGTACTGTAGTGCCCCCTTGGACCCATCCAGGCAGCGGAATCGGGAGCAGAGTGTTCGGAAAGTCTTTTCAATCACACTGTGAGTTGCAGAATGGGCCATATTATAGCGGTATTCAGCTGGAGTCTCATGAATGTGAAGTGGTGTCATAAGCCAGGTACGGAGAAAGAAGGAACTGTCACCTGTGGGGAAGGCCCAAAGAAATCATAAATGATCATAGTTGGAATACAAACAAAAAGGAAAATCCAGGAACATATACAGAGAATGGACAACAGCCTCTGGACCTAAAGCAGAACAGAAAAACCAAGAGGAAAATGCCCTGGTAAAGAGAAGGCATGCCAGAGTCACAAGCAGGTAGACATGAGTCTTAGCTGGGAATATCTTTGGTTAAAACCAACAGAGAAAAAGGCTGATAGCTAAAGAAAGCCAAATCTAAAAAAATGTAGGAAGGAGGTGAAGGCACTGGAGCAAATAAAATTTCTGATAATAAAAAGTAAAAACTGGAGAGCATTATGCTAAGTGAAATAAGCCAGTTAATGAAAGAAAAATACATGATCTCACTCATTTATGGATAATAAAGACCATTATAAACTGATGAACAAAAATAGATACAGAGGCAGAGCAGCATTGAACAGACTGTCAAACTACAGCGGGAAGGCCGGGGAGGGTTGGCGCGGGGGGATAAGCGATCAACTGAAGGACTTGTATGCATGCATATAAGCATAACCAATGGACACAAGACACTGGGGGGTAGGGGAGGCCAGGGGAAAGTCAAGGGGGGGGGGAAGGAGACATATGTAATACTCTTTGTAATACTTTAAGCAATAAAACAAAATTTTAAAAAAACTATCACATAGCAAACCAATCTTCAAAATCTCTAAAGAGCTAACATGCAAGAGAGATAAAGAGAATTCTGCCACAAGATCTCAAAGCACTTGATCTCAAAAAAATTTCTAAATTTTACCATTAAAATGTCAGGTCTGAATGTACTACCTAGGGATTTCAGAATATTTCATAATAATTCATCCTGCTAAGAATAAAAGTCCCAGCATCTGTGGTAGAGACCAGAACTTAGATGTCCTGTCTTCCTACATTTCCTTGTAACAGAGGAACTCGTAGAACTTCACATTAACAAGTAGAGCATAAATATAATGATGCAAATAATAACAGTGATGAAGAAATAAAACCAGAAGTCAATTAAAATAATGTACAGGAAGCATTTCCCTTAGGTAACCTATCAAATGATCTTGGGAAGTGCTAAAAATAAAACAAAAACTGGGATGCAATGTCCTAACACAACAGTACAATGTTTCTATAGTGTTTAATTGTCCTGACTCATTACATCTGGCAGATGAAATGTCTCACAGAAGCACAACCACTTATAAACCTGAGACAAACAGGCCCTAGGTGTACCAACTTGCATAATTGCTGTTCCTGACTCACCATTAATTTCAGTAAATAGTTATAGAGAGTACTAGGCACTGTTCCAAAACATATAGTATACCTTTCTTTTAGGAGCTTACATTTCTAAGAACTGAATTAACTTTGCTTTTAAAAATACTTTTTGTGCCCTGGCCAGGTAGCTCAGTTGGTTAGAGCATCATCCTGATACCCCAAGGTTGTAGGTTCCATGGTCAGGGCATGTACAAGAATCAACCAATGCACACATGAATAAGAACAATAAATTGATGTTCCTCTCTCCCTCTCTCTCTCTGTCATTAATCAAATATTTTTTTAAAACAAAATATTTTTGTAATGAAAAAAATGTTATCCTATATAATAAAAGGGTAATATGCAAATTGACCAAACGGCAGAATGACTGGTCACTATGACGTGCACTGACCACCAGGGGGCAGATGCTCAACGCAGGAGCTGCCCCCAGCCCCTGACCAGCGATGGTGGGGGTGGGGCCAGCAGTGGGCAGTGACAGGTCAGCCAAGGCAGGTGCCAGTGGGGGCCCTCCGATCGCCCCACCGGTTTCCCCACAGATGGGTCCTGATCGCCAGCCAGGCTTAGGGATCCTACCCGTGCACAAATTTCATGCACCAGGCCTCTAGTGATGTAAATAATAATGAAATAATACCTATGATTCACTGAATACCTATTATGTACTCAATGAGTCATAGGCACTCTGCTGGGCAATTTTGAAAATATTATCTCTTGCTATCCAATCCCAAGTCTTCTAGGTTAGATATTATTGAACTCATTTTACAAATGAAAACATCAAAATATATGTCAGCTATCCTTTGATATGTCAGGCAAAAGAAGGGGAAGAAGCAAGTCACTAATGCTATTGTCAGACTCAGAGTCACTAAAACAATAGTGTAATGCTGTGAAAGAGAATAAGATAAACATTTAAGATGAATGCTAAAGCACAGAGATACTAAGTGATATTTGCAAAATGTTTCTGTAAGAAACAATATGAGCCTTACATGGGGAGACCTTCAGCACAAACTAGTTAACAAAGACTTTTTATAAAATGCTTGATGGTCATTAACTGATTATAATCCCAGTACCAATGGAAGATAGACACTCAGGAGGGGATTAGGATCAGAGTTGCTAAACAGATTACAATTGCTTACCTGATCAGTCATTTACAAGACATTCGGGCATATTTTACCAAAGCTGCTTAACACCAAAAGCTAAAGAAATAAGAACTCAGGCTGACTTGTTTGCAGGAACACATTCATGTAGAAAAGGGGAGTTAAGAAATACACTCTGAAGGGACAGATGAGAATGAGGACATGAAGGGATAACACCTACACTTAAAATATGCTAAAAAAGTAACACCCCAGAAAACAAAGGAGAATCACAGCTTATTCTAGATTTGGCAAATCTAGAGCTACTTTACAAATCTGATGTTGTTAAGATACAATCAGCCAGCCATCTTCTCACTCTCTCTTTTTTTTTAACACCTTGTCATTCCTCATAATCTTGCCAAACTACCCCTATATTACTCTACTGTCCACATATCCTCTAGATGCCAGTGTTTTCCAAACCTATCTGTTTGTATAACTCATGGTCGGCTCATGAGCCACATGCGGCTCTTTGGCCCCTTGAGTGTGGCCCTTTCTACAATGTACCTATCTATATAGTTTAAGTTTAAAAAATTTGGCTCTCAAAAGAAATTTCAATCGTTGTACTGTTGATATTTGGCTCTGTTAACTAATGAGTTTGCCGACCAGTGGTATAAACCATTTAGGGCACCTGTTAAAAATGGATGTCTAGTCCTAGGCTGGTGTGCTCAATGGTTAGAGTGTCAGCCAAACACCAAAAGGTCGCCAGGTTCCATCCCTTTGGTCTGGGTGCATGTGGGAGGCAACCAGCCGATGTGTCTCTCTCACATCGATGTTTCTCTCTTTTTCTCCCCCTTCCTTCCTCCCTTTTACTCTCTCTGAAAAGCAAGGGAAAAAGAACATCCTCAGGTGAGGATTAAAAAAGAAAGGATGTCTAGATTCTTTCCTTGAAGATTTTTATTGTTGTACCTGGCTTATGACACCACTTCACATCCTCACCAGGCCAGGGATCCAGCCTGCAACTGAGGTATGTGCCCTTGACCAGAATCAAACCCATGACTCTTCAGTCTGTAGGCTGATGCTCTAGCCCAGTGGTTCTCAACCTTCCTAATGCCGTGACCCTTTAATACAGTTCCTCATGTTGTGGTGACCCCCAATTTCATTGTTACAAATTGAACATAATTAAATCATAGTGATTAATCACAAAAACAATATGTAATTATATGTGTGTTTTCTGATGGTCTTAGGCGACCCCTGTGAAAGGGTCGTTCGACCCCCAAAGGGGTCGAGAACCGCTGCTCTAGCCACTGAGAAAACTGGCTAGGGCCTTGAAGATTCTTATTTCCAAAATTTAAAGTGGAGCTCAATGATATACATTTTCAATAAATTCCCAAGATGACTCTTTTGATCTGGAAAATTTGAGAAACACTATCCTAGTTCAAGAGTCTTCAAACTAGTTTTCCTGTTAGAGCTCATGGAGGCTTTCCAAAGGGTATGTGTATAGTGCTAAGGGAATAAATTTCCATACGGGTCTGCTTTCCCCATCCTTAGTGCCCAGCATGTGGCCTGGTACCAAAACTGGTCTTCATTTGTTAAATGCTATTGCAGTATCCATCTCTCCCACTTCCACTCTTCCTATTAAGAGGGGAATCGGACAAGTATATAAAAATTTGTCAGAGTTTTTACTTATTTTCAACTTTCCTGTAAACGTCTCAAAGAACTACTATGAAGCCATAATTCCAAATCAATCTGGGGTACCAAGGTGTGAAGGGAAAGAAAATCAATAATCCCTATATAACCTTGAAGCCCTTAAAAAAAAGGAATATTTGCCAAATAGACTAACTCCTCATATAATCCAGTTTGAAAACTTAAACACAGTGACTTAAATCATCTGTGCCTTAATTTCCTCATCTGTAAAAATGTTAATATTAGAATTTAACTCCTTATGAGTTGTTATAAGGATTACGTGAGCTAATCGAATGCAAAGTGCTTACAAAATTGCCTGACAAATTCTAAATGCTCAGTAAATTTTAGCTGGCTTTATAATTAGGATACCAAAGTGAATTAATAAGAATAAGCTTAGGACCCAAGAACTCCCATAGCTATGGAAGAAGTAGCTAAATGAGACACTTGCAATACAGACTTTCCTTCACTTCTTGGTGTGAGCTGTATAAAATTTGAAAGTTAAAAGTTGGCACACGGGGATTAAGATAAAGGTCCAATAAAGAGAAGGTGGTACACTCATGGCAAATGGTATGCGGAAGCAACAACTCAAGAAAAATCATGGAAGTTCCAAGATGTTACACATGGCACCCTGGAAGCTCTAAACCAATCAGTGTGACAGTCTCTTCACACTTGGAACATAAGAAGTTTCTCTTTTATGAACCAGTAATCACATTATCTGCACTGTACATTAAAGAGAAATAAGTGCTGTTTATTACATGCTAATCACTGTTATAAACATGTACAGTGCAGATATGATTGATGGTTTTGAAAGAGAGGTTTTCCAATCCTAATATATCGTATCATCTCTCACATAATATGTCGCATTAAGATAATCCTTGTCTTGTTGCTCACATCAGAGTAGTACTATTTTGTTGTTGTTAATCCTCACCTGAGGATATTTTTCCATTGATTGTTAGAGAGAGTGGAAGGGAGAGAGAGAGAGAAACACTGATGTGAGAGAGATGCATCAATTGGTTGCCTCCTGCGTGCACCTCAATCAGAGCCCGGTAACCTGAAACCAAGGTACGTGCCCTTGACTGGAATTGAACCCAGGACCCTGCAGTCCGTGGGCCGATGCTCTATCCACTGACCCAAACCGGCTAGAGAGAGAGTAGTACTTTATTTTTTTTAAAAATATATTTTATTGATTTTTTACAGAGAGGAAGGGAGAGGGATAGAGAGTTAGAAACATCGATGAGAGAGAAACATCAATCAGCTGCCTCTTGCACACTCCCTACTGGGGATGTGTCCGCAACCAAGGTACATGCCCTTGACCGGAATCGAACCCGGGACCCTTGAGTCCGCAGGCTGACGCTCTATCCACTGAGCCAAACCGGTTAGGGTGAGAGAGTAGTACTTTAAAACCAATCAATCACTCTGCCCAGTATGGCAAAGTTGGTAGGGTGTCATTCTATGCACCTAAGGGTTACCCGTTCGATTCCTGGTCATGGTGCATGGCCTCGTTGCAGGCTAGGATCCCTGGTGGGGCGTACAAGAGGTAGCCGATGATGTTTCGCTCTTGGATCATGTTTCTCTCTCCCTCTCCCTTTCTCTCTAAAAATCAATAAAAATACTAGAAAAATAAAATAAAACCAACCAACCACTAAGCTGCCAGGCTCAAGGCTTTTATCACTGTTAACTAACAGTATCACTCACAGCTGTACAGTCACTTCAGTTTGCACTGCTCAGTATTGAATGTGTCCCTGTTCTACTCATATCATTATGCAAGGCTTTCCAATGACACCTGAGCAGTTCTGTGAAGTTCCTATAACAACTATGTAAGTGTACTGTCTACTAGAATTTTCATACAGTGACAATCACCAATGGCAAAAATAATATATTTGTATAATACTTTATGGTGAACTTTCATATATATATTGCCTAATTCTAACAATAGGTATTACTGTTGTTGGCATTGTTTTCACCGTGTTACAGATAATAAAAACTAAGGCTCAATTGTATGGCTATTTAACAAATCTATAGTGATAAGTATTTTGGCTGCATTTAAGGGACTGTTTTTGTAGGCTTGTTGTTTGCAACTACAAAGCCCTACTGTGCCCGAACCAGTTTGGCTCAGTGGATAAAGCATCAGCCTGTGGATTTAAGGGTCCCAGGTTCAATTCCGGTCAAGGGCATGTACCTTGGTTGTGGGCACATCCCCAGTAGGGAGCCTGCAGGAGGCAGCTAATCGATGTTTCTCTCTCATTGATATTTCTAACTCTCTATCCTTCTCCTCTCGGTAAAAAAAATCAATAAAATATGTATTTTTAAAAAACCCTATTGCAAGGCAAGTTCTTATATGTCATTTTATTTTACACCATCCATGTCCATGTTTATGAACACGTACGACCATGTAAACCCGTAGAAGTGAAAGATGATCTGGGTCAAATACTATGCTTTTAAAACTTTAATACATGCCTTTTAAATTTTGTTGTTTTTTTTTTAAATCCTCACAGGAGGATATTTTCTTTCTTTCCTTTTTTTTTTTAAATGAAGTGAAGTGTCATTTGCATCAGCCATGTTTTTTTTTAAAAAAAAAATATATATTTTTAACAGAGAGGAATGGAGAGGGATAGAGAGTTAGAAACATCGATCAGCTGCCTCCTGCACATCTCCCACTGGGGATGTGCCCGCAACCAAGGTACATGCCCTTGACCGGAATCGAACCTGGGACCTTTTAGTCCACAGGCCGATGCTCTATCCACTGAGCCAAACCGGTTAGGGCGAGGATATTTTCATTAATAGAGAGGGGAAGACAGAGAGAGAGAGAGGGAGAGAGAGAGAGAAACATCCATCGATTGCCTCTGGAACTCACCTTGTATACCCTGACCAGGAAACGAACCTAGGACTTTTCCGTGTACTGGACAACGCTCCTACCAACAGAGCCATACTGGCCAGGGCTAAAAGATGATTTTTATAAAATTTAGGCTCAAAGAGTTTTTAGCTGAGGTCTCCAAAAAAGGACAGAACAGAGACTCAAATCTATAGACTCCCATATTTCATTTACTCTGCTACATAATCCTATGGCTACAACATTAAGCATGTCCACTTGCAAACTTACCAAGCAGCCAGCTATCTTTGTGCATTCCAGCTTCAAACTGACTGCTGAGAGAAGACTGCTGCAGCACAGCATAGTCCTGCAGGCTGCCTGGCCAGTTTGTTTCCACCGCCATTAGTGCCCCTCTGATGTCACACACCATCAGGCAGTTTAAAGAATGCAGACCTTTGTGGTTCACGTAGGAGAGGTCTTCAGCATTTGGTGCCTTGATTGCCACATGGATACAGTCAACCACGCCTATTACCCCTGGCATCCCAGCCAACCCATAGAATTCATCCTTCAGAGTCTGAATGGAGGCTTCGTCAGCGGGAAAGCGAATGATCTGTGAGGCTCTTTCCACAAGCGCTTCGGTGACATTGGCAACACATCGACTCATAGATGCCTGACTGATTCCGATAGCATCTCCCATCCGAGTCTGGAAGGAACCTGAAGTATAAAAGCCCAGTGCTGCCAGGATCTGTGTCTCTGGGCTAATAGCCCTGGATCTCTGAGTAGGTCTAGAAAGACTCGCTCCCAAGAGCTCCACCAAGTAATAAATGAACTGCCGAGGAAACCCATACATGGACATCAAGTAGTCGTCAGTCACATCATCCAACTTAAAACGGTCCAATGTCCGGTGGCCTCGGCCATACAGTAAGAGGTCGCAATCAAGCACTGTTATAGGTATAGCCATGGTACATGTAAGTGTTGACTCTCTTTTCCACGGCTATTTCCCCCGAATTCTTCCCAGTGAAGACCTTGGTGCAAGAAGGTATTTAGAGAAGTGTCAACAGCTAACCATCAGTTAAATGGCTCTGGCATTTATAATCTTCTCTCTGTAAAGGTTAAAAGAAAAAAAAAAACCCACACACATTAGAAACCTACCAAAGACTTTAAAGTGATTCTAACGTTACAATAACTCCTTTTCTCAAATGTCTATGTTGTTCCAGCAAAAGGTGCTATACTTGTAACTCTGGGTTTTTCTCCACTAACTCGCGGTTGCATGACAGTCTCTGTTTTGGTTTCAAGGATAATGGGAGTTGTACCTTGGTGGCTTATTTTCTCCCTGGCATTTGAACTGAGAAGAGCAAGAGATTAATGGAGGTGATGGCATCATTATCCACGAGGTAAAAGAGGTCTGCTCCTAACTATACAGGCCACGAAGGAGCTGACGTCAGGACAAGGGATTAGTCACGGCGGGTTTCTTTACCCAAAGCTCTCTGGCTCCCCCTGAGAAGTACGGGACAGAAGAGGGTGATGGTGGTGCTCAAACCAGTCTAACAAGGGAGAAGGGGGGGGAGGAAAACCACTCACGACCCGGGCTGATGGAGGTGGATCGTGCGCTCTAACAATCGCGAGGCTGAGGGGCTAGGAAGTAGAGAGGCCCCAACAAGTTAGAAGGAAGGTGCGGAAGAAGACGCCGAGAGAGCTAGGGGTTGGGAGTCCACTGCGTCGCTTTGAAGAGGCGTCTTAAATACGGAATACACCGTAAATCGGAGTGCGTCGGCCACTCAAAGTCAGCTAAAAGTCTGTCACCCACCTCTCGGAGGCTGCCAGGACACCAGCCACACTCCCCTCCCACCTCACCTGCTCCCGCCCTCCTCCGGAACCGGCAGTCGCGCACGAGCCGCCACGCTGCTCAGCATAGGCACCGCCCCCTCTGCGTCAGCGTTCGCCCCACGCCGCGTCCTCGCTGGTCCCTGCCGCAGTGACTTGCGATTCGGGTCTGCACATTCCTCACGCGGCCCAAATGTTCTAGCTCTTTCAAAGTCCCCGTTCTTGACTCTTTTACTTTCTTCTGAGACGCTGGGAAATATTGGCCATAAAGGCATATAGAAAGGAAATAAACTCTTGTGGGAATTTCGAAGAGGAAAGAGATTCAATAGGGTGTTCGTGTGTAGCGAAAGTGCGGCCGAAGTTAGACAGCTGTATTTTCCTCGTAGCCCTCTTCCTCCCCCCGCGTTCACCGAAGCAGATGAAAACAAACACTAACGATGGCGGCGCCGGGAAGCGGCCGGCCGAAGGGCTTAACGCAGGAGTGATCGCTTGAGTTGTGAGGAGAGTTAAGGAGCTCTGGTCGACGTGTGTGCGACGACTCACTCAGTCTTGAGAGCGAATACTGGGGGTGTTCGATCCACGAGCCTCCTGGGGGGTAAACTGTCTGCGACCCGGGCTGTCACTGCTGCTCCGGAGCGCAGAACCCTCGGCCGGGAGGCGCAGCTGGCCGGCCCCGGGCCCCTGCCTCCGTAATGAGAGCCCCGAGCCACTCTTTGTGTCGCAGCTTTGCAGGTACTAACTTTGGAGGGGATACCCCCAGATCTCTCAGCGCCCCCGGGTGGGAGGCTATGGATCTGCGGCTCGTCAGGGGCCTCCTTGGGAGGCTGAAGTTGACCAGCCACAGTTCAGTCCCCTGAGCTTTCTCTGGGAAGTCGGGTTGGTGTAGGCTACATTGGGCCTTGATTGTTCCCAGTCTTTACGAAGATCCCAGAGCTTTCGTTTCTACTTTCTCAGTTCTTGGGGTGAAGTCCTAAGGGGTTTTGGAGATAATTTGGGGTTCATAACTCCGGGGTTGGGTACCAATATGAGTTTGGTTAGGTTTTCATTCAATCAAGATTTGCTGAGTGCCAAATATGTACTCCGCGTGTAGGTGAGGGTGACTGTTGACTAGTGAAAAAAGGGACCCAAGGTTCACGACTATCTTCTTACTGGCAGTGGAACGACCTGAGGAAACCTGCGATCCATTCTCATTAAATAAATCTCTGGGTAAGTGGCTAAGCACCTTCTTGGGTTCATCACTAACGCATCTCAGTTTTCACTTTCTCAGCCAGCTCTCAGTTTTCCTGGTCAATTCAGAGTAACATTACACTTTCAGTGTTTCTTCCTCTTCTGGGCATCCTGCCTCTACAAAGAGGAAAAAGAGGGAGAGATATCTGGAGAAGGAATGTGAATGAATGAATATTAAAGAAAAAAAAAGTACCTGTTTTCTTACTCTTAGTTTAAAACTCATCTCCTAAGATGGTAGAATCTTATTGAACACCTTCAATGGGAGATGTGCAATAATAAGAAACAATAGATCCTTCCCTTACACTAAGTTAACCTCCAGATTTTCATGTGTTGTTTTATGAGTGTTCTTTTCATGTGTGGGTATTGTGGCTCCAACTACATTACAAACTTTGTTTTCAACTCCCTTTTCCACAAGGATTTATAAGAGCAGAAGTCTTACAAATGTTTGTAGAATGGAATCCAGAGTTAATATTTTTAGTACACAATGGATGATGAAAAAGTGCTGGAGCAAGTGTCACATATACTGATTTGTATAGTAAAACACATGTAAATTTATTCACCGTTCCCAAATTGTATCCCATTGCCTATAAAATTAAGAAGATGATGAAAAAAAAAAAAAAGAAGACGACGATGGCAACTTTTGAGATTTACATTTCATAAAATTTGTAAACCACTGGGTTTTCCATTACTGTACTTACACCTAACAATAATTATTGAATACTTGTATTTTTCCCCTCAAGAGTGGATATTAAAATTGAAGCAAAAACTGCAGATCTTCATCTACTAAACACTCCAAATTGTAATATATATATATATATATGTATATATATATATATATTTTTTTAAATATATTTCTTTATTGATTTCAGAGAGGAAGGGAGAGGGAGAGAGAGATAGAAACATCAATGATGAGAGAGAATCATTGATTGGCTGCCTCCTTCCTGCAAGTTCCCTACTGGGGATAGAACCTGCAAGCCCTTGGCCAATCGAACACAGGACCCTTCAGTCCACAGGCCGATGCTCTATCCACTGGGCCAAACCGGCTAAGGCCAAATTATAATATTTTATTTAGGGACTAAATCAGTTAGACACAATGGGATCCTACCATATACTGGAATTGTACTGTATTGAGGTCGGGGCAATAAATCTTTTTCCTTATTGTCTTTCCTGCCCCCATCCACCCAACTGCATTAGCTTATATCTTCCATGATGACTCAGCAGTGTGTCTATAGCCTAAATGCAAAAATAGCCTAAGACATTAACTTTTGAGCTTCCAAAGTCTAAAGTGTTACTATATAAGTGATTTTTCAAGGCTATTTTTTATTATTTCGAAAAAGTAACCACTGTAGAATTTATTGCACCTTCTGGAAAAAAGTTATTTAATCTTAATGCCTAGAAGTCCCTAAAACTTTGTTTTTAAATATTTATTTTCCTTTTAAAGTACTTTTTACTTTATCACAGAAGAGATGAATAATTACATTCATAACACTGTGGTTGGAGAGCTGCTTAGATCACAGAGAATGAAGAGTATACTTTAAAAAATTCCTCACTATTATGACCTTTTATTATTCAACTTAAAGTTTTTTGTTTTGTTTTAAATTTGTTGTAGAGAGAGAGAGAGAAAGGAAGAGAAAGAGAGAGAGAAACATCAATTTATTGTTCTTACTTATGCATTCATTAGTTGCTTCTTGTATGTGCCCTGACCCGGGATCAAATCCACACAACCTTGGTGTTTTGGGATGATGCTCTAACCAACTGAACTACCTGACCAGGGCCTTAATTTGTTCGATTGTTTTTGACTGAAAGAAAAGTAGAGACTCGCCATTAATAAATGGCAGTATCCATAGCCAATGAGGTTTATCCAAGGTGCGATTATTGCTAATTGAAAAGAAAAAACAAAAATGCAGGCTGGCTCAGTAGGTTGAACGTTGTCGGGTGCACCAAAAGATTGCCGTTGCCGTACTCAATCAGAGCACATATCTGTGTTGCGGGTCCCATCCCTGGTTGGGGCAGGTATGGAAGGCAACCAACAGATGTTTCTCTGTCTCTCACTTTTTCTCCCCCTCAGTTTTAAAAATCTTTTTTTTTTTAAAAAAGGTCACCGTTCTGCTAATATTTGAGCTGCCATATTGCCTAGTATTATTATTTATCATTTTTTAAATTTTTTTTATTTTATAAGAAATGAAGATTGGCCCTAGCCGGTTCAACTCAGTGGTTAGAGCATTGGCCCAAGGACAGAAGGGTCACGGGTTCGATTCTGGTCCAGGGCATGTACCTTGGTTGAGGCTCTATCCCTGGCCCTGCTTTTGGTCCAAGCGCATGCAGGAGGCAACCAATTGATGTGTCTCTCTCACATCGATGTTTCCCTCTCTCTGTCGCTCCCCCTCCCTTCCACTCTCTCTGAAAATCAGTGGTAAAAAAAATATCCTCGGGTGAGGATTAAAAAAAAAGAAACAAAGATTTGAGTGACTTGCCTATATGCCAATATATATATATATATATATATATATATATATATATATATATGAGACTTGGTTTTATTATTCAGATCCTCTGTATTTTTTATATCTACTTGAGTTCTCAAAGAGGTATGTTGTGTCTTCAGGTATATTTTTGTTATCAAGCTCTGCTAGTATCTCTAGGAATTTTTCCTTCGTGTATTTTATTGCTATATTGCTAATATATAAAGGTTTATGGCCCTGGCTGGTATGGCTGGTAGGCCATCGCATGGGTTAGATTCTGTCTAGGGCATGTACCTGGGTTGCAGGTTTGATCCCTGGCCCTGTTCAGGGTACCTGTGGGAGGAAACCAATTGATGTGCCTGTTTGTCTTTGTCTTTTCCTCTCTCCCCTTTCCCTCCCTCTCTCCCTCTCTCTCCTCTCTCTCCTCTCTCTCCCCTGCCCTCACTGCTTTCCACTATCTTTAAAAATCAGTGGAAAATCCTTGGGTAAGGATTAACAAAACAAAACGAAAAATTTATGGATGTTACATTTTTCAGAGATTATCACTACTCAGTGTCCCTTTTAATCTCATTTCATAACTTTTGACCTGGAATTCCATTATAAATACTTCTGCTTTCTTTTTGTCCTTTTTCTTTCCTCTTCCTCTTTTTTCAAACTGAGTATATCTGCTTATTTCTTTACTTTTAAATTTTCTTTGTAACTCTTTTCGATATGAAGATGATTTCAGTTTTTAAACTTTGGTGTTTCTCATTTGTCTACAAAGAACTTTCTAAATGGAATAAAGGATCTTTGTATTTTAATAATAACTCTGATGCCTGAAGTGGGGAAATGACTGTTTTGTTCAGTTTGCACTTGAACTTAACTATTTTGTCTCGTTAACTGTTTCAAATTTACAACATTGAGCTATTTATCTATTAAAATATATTTTCATTGATTTCAGAGAGGAATGGAGAGGGAGAGAGAGATAGAAACATCAATGAGGAGAATCATTGATTGGCTGCTTCCTGCACACCCCCTACTGGGGATTGAGCCTACAACCTGGCATGTGCCCTTGACTGGAATCGAACCTGGGACCCAGTCAGATGCTCTATCCACTGAGCCAAGTCAGCTACAGCACAATATTGAGCTTTCTAATGCCTGGATCCAAAACATTAAAAAATTCGGTTAAAAATTAGAAAATATAGACATTATATAATCTCTTGCCAAATCATTCAGTTGTTTCTTTGAAATTATTTGCTCTTCCCTTCATTTTTTGATGTGTCACCTTAATCCGGTGTGTAAATTATCCCACATAATTTTAGTAAAGGTAGAATTACTAAAATAGCTTTCTCACTGATCAGTGATTCTCTCTCATCATTGATGTTTCTATCTCTCCCTCTCCCTTCCTCTCTGAAATCAATAAAAATATATTTTTAAAAAAAGATTAAAAAAACCCCAGCTTTCCCTCTGGCTTCCCTGTTTTTTGTTAATTGAAACCTTATTAAACTTTTTGCAGTCAGCCCTTAAATCCTTTAAAATATCTCCTATCCATACTGTTTCCAAATCATTGTAACTAAAGTGTTAGCCTTGCCCACAAATCTGAATTATTGCCAAGAACCTAATTGGTTTCCCTGCTTTTCATACTCAAAGCTATTATACAACATGCCAGCAAAGCTGTTTCTAAAGCACCATTCAGATGATACTACTACTCTGTTATTTCCTCTCCTCAAAACCTACTAAGTACAGATCAGGCTCTAGCATTGCATTTAAGACTCTCATGGTCTGGCCCCAACCAGTCATACTACTTCCCCAACCATACACAATCCTCTGAAAAACTGGAATACTTTATCATTCTAAGGCCATTTTGATCTCTGTTGCTTTAAACCAGTGATTCCCAAAGTGGGCGCTACAGCGATCCAGGGGGGCGGTGATGGCCACAGGTGCATTTGGGGGCGATGAGTAACTGCTATTAAAATTAAAAAAAAATTAATTTCCAGGGGCTGAGTAATAGGCCAAATAAGTTTGGGAACCACTGCTTTAAACCTCTTTGTGTTCTTCTCACCCTAAATGCTTTGTTCCTCCTGTCAGCTCCATTTCAAATTATTCAACCTGGGGGTATTATGATGTGCTTCATGAACCCCCTGCAAACGTTCCCATATATGTGCATTTTTTTCTGGAGAAAGGGCTTATCTTGCCATCAGATTCTCAAAAAAAGTCCATAAACCTCCCTAAAGTTAAACTGATTTAGTGGCCTTTTGAAGGAATGTAAATTAATTCATGTTATGCTTTAACAAAGTTTTTGTCTCAGTAAAATTTAGTTCTTAATATGCTGGCTAATAAGTCATTTTTAATACTTACGTTATATTTAAAGCTCAAAGATTCAGATTCAGATAAAATGTCTTATCTTCATTCATTTTGTAGGTCTCTAGATTTAGCTCTTTGTGTAGAATTTATTTTCCTCAAAAGATATTATCATAATTTTTTTTCACTTTGGCTCTTTAGTTAGAGGGGAATTTTTTCTCCTTCCTACATGACTAGTCATACAGCTCGTAGACAATACTGTCTCTGTATGCTTTGATGTAGCTACCCCTTTTAAAAGATAATAGTCAAATTTTAAAGCATTTTTTCTGTTTTAGATTCCCATAGGCAATGGAAACTGATCTCAATTCCCAGGACAGAAAGGACCTGGACAAGTTCATTAAATTTTTTGCCCTAAAGGTAATATCCATTCTCTTGATCCTAGAACTGTTGGAAATAACTTCCGTGCTTTTCCCTTTTTGGAAATATAGCATAACAGCTTGCAGCTTGCCCATTCTAATGGATACTCTGTCTGTTGTAAACTAAACTGTGAAGTTTGGGGGTGGTACTGGGGGTGTAACTAAAAAGTAGCTTCCAATTTTCCACAGCTACTTGTTCAAAAAAAATTTTTTTTTGCAAGGCTGTTTGCAGAAATGTCAAACTATTATGCCAGGTTATTGGCACAGTATGTTCCCTGGATGTGTGAACAAAGACTGTGGACCAGAATGGATAGCCTTTTGGGCATCTTTCCCTAAACATCACACAACTGAAATGTCTTTCATTTATTGTTCCATTCTGGTAAATGAGGAATTAAAACTGAATTTTGAATGCTTTAGAAGTTATATTTTCCTAAATCTAAAAATTATTTCCATTTCTATCACTCCTTCCTCTCAAACATTACCATGTAAGAACAATCCACACAGTAGATGCTGGTTGTAAAATTAGTTGGAAGACGTTTGCCATATGGGCCAAAAGATAGGAATAATTGTGGAATCCGTGGTTTAAATCTACTAGGATTACATAAGTATATGGCAATGAATATTTACACCTACTGTTGGACTTGTTTCTTTATGAAAGTCAGAGCCACCATGTGCAACTTTCCTTCTGCCATGTGAGAACATTGCAGGTTCTAAGTCTCAAACTGTAAATCCTCTAATTGGTTGACACTGTGTCTTTGGGAATATTTACATATTCTTTTTGTATAGTGTTTTTTCTATCTGTTCTTGAACATTTTGAGTTTCTAAAGTATAGTTATAATTATTGGCATCTTTTAAAACCTGCTTTGTAAGGGTTTTAATCCTGAAAGCAAACCAATTTAAAATTTTTCATCTTAGATTTTTTTTGGTATTTTTTTTTAGACTGTTCAAGTGATTGTCCAGGCTCGACTTGGCGAGAAGATTTGTACTCGTTCATCTTCATCCCCAACGGGTTCAGATTGGGTAAAATTCCTATTCTTTGCTAAGGGATATACACTGCGGTGTTTGTTACAAGGAATCACAGGGCAGTAATAAGGGATACTGTTTATAGTATTACTAAAGCATGACATTAAAATATCTAATTCCATTTGATCCATTCACTTGGAAAGTATGTTTTTCATTGAATGTTAGTCCTGGATTTGGTTCTTGGCTTTCTGCTGTTTTAGGTGAAAAGCTTAGTCTTTAGAAAACAAAAATATCTTGTTACTAATTTTTGTCCTAGGTCATTAGCAGTTTCAAGTTGAGCTTTGGGGCTTTGATGCAGGATACCTCTTATGGGGAAAGAAAAAGTGAATGAATGTCTTTAGTCAAAGCAGTGCCTGTATTACCCAACATACAGTCTGACTGCTTTATGTTTCTATAATGCTTTCTTGAGTGAAAAGTCCTTTTTGTCTTCCAGTTCAATTTAGCAATCAAAGACATCCCAGAGGTTACACATGAAGCAAAGAAGGCACTGGCAGGGCAGCTGCCTGCCGTCGGAAGATCTATGTGTGTGGAGATCTCACTCAAGACTTCTGAGGTAAGGTTGTGGCTAGGATGGGCCTAAACTTGACACTCACGTCTCTTCACACTCTGGTTCTAACTCAGCCCTGTTCCTGCACCTTCCCTCTGTGAACTTCCCTCATCATTCTCTGAGAAGGTCATGTTTTTTGTACTTTTTCTTCCAACCACCTGGAATACAGGCTCATCACCCGCATCTTTGTATATATCATCTCTATGTGACATGTTTCTACTTATCCTCAAGACTCACATGCTCTAGAAAATCTTCCCCTCCTAGAGGGAGAGGTAACTGTGTTAGACTTCCCATGTACTTTGTTTGTATTCATTTCTAGAGTAGAACTTGCTGTATTGTGGGGTTTTTTTTGTTTATTTGTTTATTTTGCTTACCTTATTCCACATTAGGATTGAGGCAGGTATTGTTACTTGTGTGTTTATTAATCTATTTGCACTACAAGATTGTGAGACTGCATGGTATAATGAAAAACAGATGGAGTTTGGAGCTACACAGACCCAAGTTCAGGTCTCAGCTGAGTGACTTTGGCCAAATTACTTAACCCCATCCCCACCAACACCACCTAACTAACACAACACTTCCCAGTGTTGCAGAGCTACAATATTTTTTCATTTAATCCGTATTTGTAAAGAGGCTAAAATGACACAGTAGGCAATTATTACATCTTCCTATTCATACTTTATACTTTTATTCTGGAGTTCAACAGCTATGCTATATCTTATTTATCTTTGTAGTTCTTCAAATTCTTTCTGAAATGAGGCAGGATATAAGTAAATAATCATCTCTGTGCCTAATACAGTGCCTGGGATGGCATGTAGAAAGCTCTCAATGAATTTTGTTGAATGAATATTGTCAATACTTATTTCATGAAAACCTTAGAACCAAATAAAACAAAACTTCCTATTCTTTACTGAATTGCCAGTTTAGTATACTATAATTTAATTTTTTTAGTGATTCATAGGGAGTCCAAAGGAAACCCCTCGAATAACTCTTTCCTCTCCGAGACATCGTGAAATCCGACTGTAAACTATTCTGATTGTCTTAGAGAAACCACACCAACTTATTTTGGGTACTTCCTGTTATCCATCCCTTTTTTTGGGGGTGGGGGGTGTAGGGGAAATGATTCAAATTCATTGCATCATTTAGAAACGACACTATAATGAAAAGGATGTATATTAAGAGCACATATTTAACTTTGATCTAGAGCAAATACAGTTCTCTATTCCACAAACTAACGACGCTTACTCTCAAACATAAAAGAATGCCCTCTTCCAACGGATTAGTAAAAAGGTTACTTGTGTTCAAAATATGTGACTATCCCTCTCAGTAAGTGACACATAGGAGTGTTACAGGGTTGAGGGATTCTGGCTTTACTCTTTTCTTTTTCTTACCTACTCAGTACTAAATCTGTTCAGAGAAACACAGAGAGAGAGACTGAACAGTTTGGCTATAGACATCAGATAGCTAAAAAGATTTAAGTAAAGAGATTGTTAGATATCTTTAGTTGTAGGTGTCACCTGAAAGTACCCCTATAGAATTGGAGGGAAAGGCTCTCTTCATTCATTGGAAGTGTTGGCCTTACTGAAGAGCAATTTGGATATACTAGCAAAAGTCTTCAAAGCATGAATACTTTTTTATCTAACAATTCTACTTCTAGAAATTTGCCTTAAGAAATTAATTCAATGTATGTGCAAAGTTTTATTCTCAAGGCTATTTATCATAATGTTGTTTGTAGTAGTGAAAAATTAGAAACAACCTGTATGTACAAATATGGGGGGGACTGATTGGATAAAATGATGGTCATGTTTTGGAATACTATGCAACTATCCTATATAATAAAAGCCTAATATGCAAATCGACTGTATGGCGGAATGACCGGTGGAATGACCAGTCACTATGACATACACTGACCACCAGGGGGCAGATGCTCAATGCAGGAGCTGCCTCCAACTCGTAGGCCCCAGGCCAGCCAAGGCAGGTGCCAGCTGGGGGCCCCCCCGATCGCCCTGCAGGTCACCCCACAGAGGGAGGCGACCGGGGGCGGGGCCGATGAGTGGGCGGCGCCAGGCCAGCCAAGGAGGATGCCAGTGGGGTCCCCCTGATCGCCCCACTGGTTGCCCCACAGATCAGCCTTGATCGCCGGCCAGGCTTAGGGACCTTACCTGTGCACGAATTTCGTGCACCGGGTCTCTAGTTTAAAATAATGCAGAATTTTTAATTATAAGGATAATTCTATGTTATATCCTATATAATAAAAGCCTACTATGCTAAGTATCCGACTGTTTGACTCTTCAACCAGTTGCTATGATGCACACTGACCACCAGGGGGTAGATGCTCTTGACCAGTAGGTTAGCTTGCTGCTGGGTCTGGCTGATCGGACTGGGCAAGATGGGCTGGACATGCCCTGGAGCCTTCCCACGGTTCCTCCCCAACCCCGGTTGTGCATCGGTGGGGACCCTCAGCCTGGCCTGCACCCTCTCACAATCTGGGACCCCTCAGGGGATGTCAAAGAGCTGGTTTCAGCCTGATTCCACAGGCCAGGCCGAGGAACCCCACCGGTGCACGAATCCGTGCACTGGGCCTCTAGTTTATTAATAAAAAAACTAGGTGATAAAAATAGTATATATGGTCTGATCTCACTCTTAGAAAAGTGACTGGATTATAAATTATCTTTGTTTCCTTTTTTGCTTAGTTATGCTTTTCTAATATGTTTTATAGTGACTATATAGTGCTTCGTAATAAGAAAAAGATAACTTTTAAAAACCAAAAAAATTGAAATATCTTTCATTTGTCCCATCTATAGGGAGATTCCATGGAACTAGAAATTTGGTGTCTTGAAATGAATGAAAAGTAAGTTCTCTATCTTTGGTTCCTTGGTTGTGGTAGCTGAGGATAAAGCAGATGACATCATGTGAAAAACAGGGCTTTGTTATCAGTCATAGAGGGTGTTTTGCTCACTTAACAAAACCAGTAGAGCTTCGCTACAATGCTCATGCTTGGCTTCCAGCCCTAGCACAGAGATGACCTTCAGAGGGAGCATTAGTCCAGAGAGAATTCAGACATCACAGGGAAAGGAGCGGAGAGAATGCTGAAAGGGTTTGTTGTTTTCCCAGGGTACAGATAGTTCTCTGATTAAATCCCTAGGGAGCTCTTGTAACGTGACTACTCTATTTTGTCTGTTTTCTGTGTGGCAGACGTCCAGT
This sequence comes from Myotis lucifugus, assembly GCF_000147115.1. Lineage (NCBI taxonomy): Eukaryota > Metazoa > Chordata > Mammalia > Chiroptera > Vespertilionidae > Myotis > Myotis lucifugus. Next base: position 3,476,397 of record NW_005871145.1, on the reverse strand, counting down.
GAGATTTCCCCTCCCTACTTATACAGTGTTGGTCATAGATTGGGAATGCATGTTATTCCCCTTCTGTATTTTCTTCTTTCAAGGCAGATTAGCTTACCTCCTGCCTGAAGTTTCACTTTTCAAGAAGGTTATACATATAGAAAAATAGAGGAAATAGCAACACATCAAGAGAAAAATTTTTGTAATAAAAATATGTAGTATGGTATTTTTTTGGTAAAAATAGAAAGCCTGTGCCAGGTTATAGTCCAAAATTTTAGTACTAAACAGATGTGTAGAGGTAAACAGCTCATAAGATGGTACATTGAAATTGTGATTGCACCTTCATTAATGGTAGCTGAGGATAAAGCTACCATTAACTACAACATTGAATTACTGTCTTTATTTTATTTTTTAATATATTTTTATTGACTTCAGAGAAGGAGAGAGAGATAGAAACATCAGTGATGAGAGATAATCATTGATCAGCTGCCTGTTGCACACCCCCTACTGGGGATCGAGCCCACAGCCTGGGCATGTGCCCTGAGTGGGAATCCAACTGTGACCTCCTGGTTCGATGCTCAACCATTAAACCACACTGGCTGGGTTACTGTTTTTAATTGTGTTGCTTTATTTTTTAGAAAGATAACTGCTTCAACGCTAGAAAAAATATATTGGGTGCCTATTGGTGCCTGTCTGCCTGTGTCCAGTATATGAGAAAGTGAAACTTTGGTTTATTGACTTATTTCAACAATGTGTTGGTAAACTGACAAATTACACCTTTACTTCAGAGCATCTGTTAATAATTAATTTTACACATTTCTAGTGCTTAATTTTCAATCATCTCTGTTGGCTCTCATACTCTGAATGGTGTATTTGGACTGCAAAGCACTTTATATTCTGTCAGAAGTTATGAATAATGCTAACAAGTTAAGCTTGGTCAATAGATGGAACATAACTAATATCTCTTTAGCCATTGCATTTCTGTTCTTTGTTTTATGTAGTTGAATAGGAGAATGCTGATAGTGTCTGTGTGCTCCACAGGTGTGATAAAGAAATAAAAGTTTCCTACACTGTGTACAACAGATTGTCGTTGCTGCTGAAGTCTCTCCTGGCTATAACGAGGGTGACACCAGCTTATAGACTCTCCAGGAAACAAGGACATGAATATGTCATATTATACAGGTAAACAGCTCACCTTAACTCACTTGTCTTCCTCATCACTTTGCACATTGTCTGACGGCATTCAGGTATTATTTATATTCTGTGATAAATTTTTGAATAGATGGTTGGTTGGATAGTTGATGCTATAGCTTTACTATGATTGTCTATCCATTTTTTCTTACGAACTCAGCTACCAAGTTCCTTGTCCTTTTGTTTGTCCACAGTCATGATTCCTGTGTATTGGATTTTGAGGTTCTACTTACAGGACTTCAGAGCAGGGAAAGGAGCTTAAGACTTTAAAAAATAGACTATCCTGCCCTGGCTGATGTGGCTCAGTTGGTTGAGCATTGCACCGAGAGGATGCCAGTTTGATTCCAGGTCAGGGCACATGCCCAGAAGAGGGTGTGTGCAGGAGGCAGCCGATTGATGTTTCTCTCTCATTGATGTTGTTCTCCTCTTCCTTCCTCTCTCTAAAATCAATAACAACATTTTAAGAAAACAACACACATAAAAACAGACTATCCTGAGCAGATTGTAGCCTTCTATATTCCAGAATTAAAATAAAACTTTTTTTCTAACAAACTGCTAATTCAATTTGTTTTTTTTATTTTAATTTTTTTACAATATAATTTTATTGATTTCAGAGAGGAAGGGAGAGGGAAAGATATAGAAACATCAATGATGAGAGTGAATCATTGATTGGCTGCCTCCTTCACGCCCCCTACTGGGGATCAAGCCTGTAACCTGAGCATGTGCCCTTGACTGGAATCGAACTTGTGACCCTTGAGTCCATAGGCCGATTTTCTGTCCACTAAGCCAAACCAGCTAGGTCCGGTTTGTTTTTTAAACAGAATTAAAAAAACAAAAACAAAAAAACTTTATTGATTGATTTTTTACAAAGAGGAAGGGATAGGGATAGAGAGTTAGAAACATCGATGAGAGAGAAACATTGATCAGCTGCCTCCTGCACGCCCCCTACTGGGGATCAAGCCTGTAACCTGTGCATGTGCCCTTGACTGGAATCGAACCTGGGACCCTTGAGTCCGCAGGCCGATGCTCTATCCACTGAGCATCTATAAACCGGTTAGGGCCAGTTTGTTTTTTAATTAGTTGTGTGGATATAGAGAACTAGTCAACAATTCTTTGAGTATTGTCCTTGGAATATTTTACCTCAACAAATATTTATTGAGTGCTTTTTTTAAAAAAAAATATTTTTATTGATTTCAGAGAGGAAGGAAGAGGGAAAGAGAGATAGAAACATCCATGATGAGAGAGAATCATGGATTGGCTGTCTCCGGCAAGTCCCCCACTGGGGATCGAGCCCACAACCGGGGCATGTGCTCTTGACCAGAATCGAACCTGGGACCTTTCAGTTTGCAGGCCGATGCTCTATCCACTGAGCCAAACTGGCCAGGGCTGGATGCTTTTTTAATGTAAGCATTGTCCTAGGTCCGAGGTAGAACTATACAGAGGCCCTGCCCTATGTGTGTTTCTAATCTAATGGGGAAAACAGTTTAGTACATTATGAGTACATGCATAATTTAATAAAAAGCAGGATTTGAAAACTGCATAGCAGTCTCAGGAAAAAAGTACTAGGAGAACATAGAGAGGGAACATTGTTCTGGCTGGGAGATATAAGACAGGCTTCATGGAGGAAGTGGCTTTCAAGCTAGACCTTGAGGCAGAGAAAATTTCAGCAGATAAAAAGGAGAGAGGTAATTATTCCAGGTGGGGACTACAACAGATGCAAGGCATAGAAATGGGGGCGAGGTATGAACTGTATCACGTTGTCCGATGGACCAAAGTGGCGATGTAGAGTTTATGTAGGAAAGTGTGAGAGCACAGCATGGAAAGCCAGGAGTCCCAAATCATCCAAGACCTTTTTTAATATTAGTGACCAACCATTGGTTTTTAGCCTTTGGCTTACATGTATAGAGCTGGTTTTGAAAAGAATTCGGATAGCAGGATGGAAAGACTTAACTAGGTCTGTTGCAACAATATAGTACCTGAGAGTAGTTATTAAGTCATTTCTTTAACTTTTTTAGCAATAATCTAGCACCCTCCCCATGTTTATTTTTCCAGGTAGGAGAGAGAGGGAAGAAGAAGCTTATATATCAGCTGCCACTTAATTGTTCTTTTTGTCTCTCTTTTGTTGTTGTTAATCCTTACTTGAGGATATTTTTTTCATTGATTTTTTTAGAGAGAGTGGAAGGGAGGGAGGGGGGCAAAGAGAGGGACAGATAGAATATGAATCATCAATGTAACAGACACACATTGATTGTTTCCCACGTGCATTGTGACTGGGGTTCGAACCTGCAACCCAGGTACGTGACCTTGACTAGGAATCAAACCCACAACCCTTTGGTGCGTGGGCCGACGTGTACCATGCCAGCCAAGGCTATTTTTCTCATTTTTTAACCAGTCCTCTCACCATATACACCCCCTTGCCTGCAGCTTAATTAAAGTAGTAGCATTATTGCTCCATTAGGAGAGGTGTTCATGTAGATAAGAAAATAAAAGTTTGTTTTATTTTGTTTCTAGGTGCTTGCTTTAGAGGCCATTAGAATAAAGAATCTGGTAACATCTTTTCTTTCTTCCCTGCAGGATATATTTTGGTGAAGTTCAGCTGAATGGCTTAGGAGAAGGTATGTATTAAAGTTGAAAAGCATTTGTAGTGTTAAGAGCTCACCTGACTTAAGAGATGGGCCTTGGTGCTGCCTGTAATAATATGCAGCTTATGATTTTAATATGTCTGATACAAATAAGGAAAAGACAGGTACGTGGTTCCAAGAGCCACTAGAAAATGAATAATTTTCCCAAAGTTCCAGTAACTCAGCATTGTTTCTTATTCTTTATACAACTGTCTATTTCCTAATTTTCTACAATGAGCATGTTAAATGTTTCTGATAAGCATTCAATTTGAAAAATTGGAAATGAAACCGAGAAAATCAGGAAACAGCAAAGCCCTGACTCTTTTCCATACTCAGCTCTGGGGTGGCAGCTTGAGTGGGAGTGTAGTTACTTCATAAATTTCAGGTGTTTGTCGCCCTAACCGGTTTGGCTCAGTGGATAGAGTGTTGGCCTGCGGACTGAAGGGTCCCAGGTTCGATTCCGGTCAAGGGCATGTGCCTTGGTTGCGGGCACATCCCCAGTAGGGGGTGTGCAGGAGGCAGCTGACCGATGTTTCTCTCTCATTGATGTTTCTAACTCTCTATCCCTCTCCCTTCCTCTCTGTGAAAAATTAATAAAATATATATTTTAAAAAAAATTTCAGGTGTTTGTGACAAACTCCCGGTGCCCCTTGGTTCTCATTGAGCCTGTGTCAGTCCAGGCAGGGTTGGTTAGGACTCGCTAAAGCTTTAGGATTAACAAGTGTTATACCTCTTTAGAGGTAGTTTTATCTGAAAATAGAGTGCTGTTTCCCTTGCTAAAATTGGTCAATATAGAATTAATTGAAAGAAAAAAATAACACACATGAAATTGAGGCACTCAGGGTGCTACGTGGATAATGCCAGAGATTGTGTAGGCTGAATGATTCAAGGAAAGAGACTGGGGCAGTATCAGTATTCTCTGGGGAGGAAGCTAATTATTTATCTCTTCTCCTAGGTTTCCAAACAGTTCGTGTTGGGACAGTGGGCACCCCTGTGGGCACCATCACTCTTTCTTGTGCTTACAGAATTAACTTGGCATTCATGTCCACAAGGTGAGGAAAGAGCATTGGAATCCAAAAGAACTCTTCCAAAGATATTAATGTTTCTTTCACCCAAACTCCATAGCTAAGCCTGCTGTTCAGCTTTGCCATTGCTGAAATCAGTTCCCTTCTGAAGAAGAGAGTCAAGAGAGAGCCCAGTTTCATTGGAAAATCTTATTGAGTGTCCCAAAACCAACAATGTGGAGATGGTGGTTTATATTTGGGAAGCTATAGTTAAGGGTCTGGTGGTTCCTGCTAATAGATATTAGGTGAGGGCCCTCTGAGGACTTCAGGGAGGCTGGCAAGGCATTCTAACAAGTATTGCAATCTGCATATTGCGTTACAGGCAATTTGAGAGGACCCCACCTATCATGGGGATTATCATTGATCACTTTGTGGACCGTCCCTATCCCAGCTCCTCGCCCATGCACCCCTGCAATTACAGGTGAGGAATGTGAAAGGCGCTTTCCCATACTGCAGCTAGCAGAAGCTTCCATCTGGCACAGGTACACAGGGCACCTTTATCAGCACTCACTGATGGGCCTGGGGCACTGATGGAGACACCACATGGAGAGAATGGAATGGCTAGCTTCCTTTTTTGCTGCTGCCTATAAGGTACACCCAGACGTGGGGTATACAGAATGTCTCACAAAATTCTTGGACATGTTGGATCTTGACAGTAGTGATTTGACTTAGAGATAAGAGTGGCAGTAATTTGTGGAATGTCCTTTGCAAATCAAATGGTTTTCAGGTTACCATTGGCACAATTCAGTTATACATGAGAATCAAATATCTTCAGGCCTAGTTCCCAGAAAACAGTTCTAGAATTCTCTAGAGGTTGGAATAGATGTGTATCAGGAAGGATACTATCTTTATGTGAAGGACTTCTGAAATTGGATACGTTTGTCTTTGGAGTCTAGACTTTTGTTTTATTGTAGTCTGTTGCTGACAGTTCTTTGACCCCAACACTGGCCAGGCTTAAGCAGATATTCTCAAATGATATGTCAAGTAAGATGTTTGGGTTATAAAAAAAAAAGTCATTGTCAACCTCTAGATGCTGCTCTCTGGAAAGTAAAAGTTAGGCACAAAGGCTAACAATGTGTGTGAAGGACATTACAGAACCCACGGATCACCCTTATTTCTATTGTCCCAATTTACAGTTAAAGACAGTCTTGTTGTAAAGCTGCCTACATGGGCCTGGCTGGCATGGCTCAGTGGTTGAGCATCAACCTATGAACCAAGAGGTCAAGGTTCGATCCCTGTCAGGGCACATGCCTGGGTTGCAGGCTTAATCCCTAGTGTGGGGCGTGCAGGAGGCAGCCAATCCATGATTCTCTCTCATCATTGATGTTTCTTTTTTTGTTGTTTTAAATATATTTTATTGATTTTTTACAGAGAGGAAGGGAGAGGGATAGAGAGTTAGAAACATCGATGAGAGATAAACATCGACCAGCTGCCTCCTGCACACCCCTCACAGGGGATGTGCCTGCAACCAAGGTATATGCCCTTGATTGGAATTGAACCTGGGACCCTTGAGTCCGCAGGCTGACGCTCTATCTACTGAGCCAAACCGGTTAGGGCATCATTGATGTTTCTATATTTCTCTCCTTCTCCCTTCCTCTCTGATATCAATAAAAATATATATTAAATAATAATAAAAATATAAAGTTACCTAGACGGTTTGGTCTGAAATTATGAAGGACTCAGCAGAGCTCTCTTGCTGAACTCTTATGATCTCTGCCGAAAACAAACTTGCATCTCTTTGTGTCCTTTCTAAAATCGACTGCCACCCCCATAAAATTCATGATTTCCTTTCCCCTCACTGTAGAACCGCTGGTGAGGACACTGGAGTAACGTATCCTTCTGTGGAAGATTCTCAAGAAGTGTGCACCACCTCTTTCTCCACCTCACCTCCATCCCAGGTAGGGGGAACAGGTTCTGGGGTGATGGTAGTTATTTGGCACATGGTAGTTATGGGCCTAATGAAATGGTGTCAAAATTTAGAGTTTCTTTTGATGGTGGTGGTGATTGTTTCAAGGGGTTCTTTTATGCGGTGAAGAAGAGCCTTCTTATCCAGCAGGTAATAATGCAGTAACCATTCTTAACCTACATTACATGTAACCTTGCCTTCCCAGGGACATCTTAAAATTCCCTAGAAAAATCAGTCACAGAATTCCATACGCATTCTCATACCAGAGAGATACTCTAACCTACCTTGTTCATTTGGTAGCTACTTCTCATTTGAAGTGGTAAATATCGTTCCCAATAATGGACGAAGCACTGAAGGAGCCAATAATTATTTAGCATATTTTAGCATTTTGCCAGTTAGAAACGAGCAGTGCAGTTTTTTTTAATTTTTAAAATTTTTATAATGTTTTATTGATTTCAGAGATAGGAAGGGAGAAGGAGAGAGTGAAAGAAACACCAATGATAAGAGAGCATCATTGATCAGTTGCCTCTCCTACACACCCCCTACTGGGGATCCAGTCGGCAGCCCGGGCATGTTCCCTGACTGGGAATCAAACTGTGACCTCCTGGTTCATGGGTCAATGCTCAACCACTGAGTCACACCAGCCTGGCAGTGCAGTTTTTCTTAATAGTTGACACAGATTTCTACCTATCTGCATTTTCTTTCTGAACATTTTTAACCATTTACTTTTCCACTTGAGTCCATCTTCAGTGTCAAACTGAATTTCAATAAAACACAGGCTCCAAACAGTGTTCTCAGATTCCCAAGAGGAAGCACCTGTGTGGCCTTGTTGTGTAATGAACATGGTACCGAGACTGCTTCCGCTAAGGAATCATTTTTGCCAGCTGGTTGAATTTCAGGGCAATTTCTTCCCTTCCATCCCAAGTCTTTCATTTTCTGCCTCATTCATTGCCTGCAGATCCCTGCTTTGCCTGCCCAGCATCTCTATTCCGTCCCTTTTGACTTTGACATTAGACAGTTTCTTCTAGACCAGTTCAGTTCTACTTTCCTTTAAACTGGCCCAGATAATCACCATCTTATTTTGGGGACCCAACAACTTAATTTAGCTATCCATAAGTTTTTATTTTCTTTGGTTTTTAAATTAAGAAAATAATTTACTTTTATTCCATCCTGGGTTGTTAGGAGATATTGGATTAAAATTATGGTTCTAAGCTGTTTCAGAAGTAGAAGTTAGGCACAAAAACTAATTTAATGTGTGTGAAGGACATTACAGAATCCTCGGGTCACTTATTTCTATTGTCCCAATTCAGAGTTAAAGAGCGCCTTATTGTAAAGTTGCCTGGACAGTTTGGTTTGGGGATATTATTATTCCTCTCTCCACATCAATCTTTGTAGGCGTGAGTGCTCTGGGGGTAGCTTCTGGTATGCTTACTGACATAGAGCAACACTGACCAAAAAAGGGGGGGAAAGCCCACTTTCTTAATAGTGCACATTAATGGAAGTAGATTACTTTTTAGATAATGAAATGTGAATATGTCAAGTTTAATGTTCTTTAAAGTTTTGTTTTTTAAGTGATAAATTCATAAACAATAAAGTTGTGACTTGGGAGATATGAGGGATGGTGAAGCTGGGCCTGAACACATCAGTTTGTCTATCTGATAGAGAGGGAATTTAACCCAGCTCCAAAAATAAAGGCAAGTTAAGTCATTTCTTTTTTTTTTTTTTAATATATTTCTTTATTGATTTCAGAGAGGAAGGGAGAAGGAGAGAGATAGAAACATCAATGATGAGAGAGAATCATTGATCCGCTGCCTCCTGCACACCCCCTACTGGGGATCGAGCCCGCAACCCAGGCATGTGCCCTTGGCCGGAATCGAACCTGGGACCCTTCAGTCCCCAGGCTAACACTCTATTCACTGAGCCAAGCCAGCTAGGGCAAAGTTAAGTCATTTCGGCATGGTATGTTTGCATAAAAGTTTGTTGACCTGTGTAAGGAGAACCTATCTTTTTTCGTGGTATCAGTTGCCTGTTGTGTCTTGTCACAGTTTAAAAGTAGATCACATCAAGATCTTATCAATTCTCAGCACCCCATGTGTGAGCCCTGTTCCTATCCCTGAACACCTCTAATCAAGGTTGGTACAGTTTTGTGTAGAAATACTCATTTTGAACAGAGCGAGAAAATCATTTGCCATCAGGTCTCCTCATTCCTGTAAATACTGAAATAGTTTCTTCCTTGGTTTAACTTAGGGAATTGCACAATTGTTCAACAACTTCTATTTGAGCTTTTGCTAGAGTCCAATTAATACATGTTAATGTAATGTTTGTTTCACCAACAAAATAAGGATCATGTTGTCATTTGAGTCTAGAAATAGTTAACAGTTGTGATCCTGAACCTGCTATTGTGACTTAAGGTCCTACCTTCAATTCTAAGCATTAATTAGCTAGTTGGTGAGACTTATTAAAGATGGAACAGCAAGACCCAAAAATAAGAATAAGAATACACATGCGCCCTAACCAGTTTGGCTCAGTGGATAGAGCGTCGGCCTGCGGACTCAAGGGTCCCAGGTTTGATTCCAGTCAAGGGCATGTACCTTGGTTGCGGGCACATCCCCAGTAGGGGGTGTGCAGGAGGCAGCTGATCGATGTTTCTCTCTCATCGATGTTTCTAACTCTCTATCCCTCTCCCTTCCTGTCTGTAAAAAATCAATAAAATATATTTTTTTAAAAAAAGAATACACATGCACGCACACACTCAGCCCTATGCCTACATCTGTACACTCTAACTCATCTTCCCTGGAATGGTGTAGGAAAGTGCAGCTGGGTACCTGGGTATTTTAAAGTTCCGATCAACAAAGGTGAACTTTTTAAACCTGTCTCTGAAGATTCTGAGTCCCCAGAAAAAGGCATTCTAACATTTTAACCTGTTTCCTCATTCATCCTGAGTACACCTTTCGGCTGCTCTTGGGCCCTTTCAATTGGCGGCCGTTCTCTAATATCTTCCCATCCTCTTGACTAAAGACAGACTAATGCTTGGTTCAGGGTTTTGTTTTGCCAAGTCATTCCAGCTCGACTCAGCTGTGTTTTCCACCTGCTCATCAGGGAGACACGCATGCAATGGAGCACCCTGGGATAAACATGTCTTCAGACGCTTCCAGCCGTCCTTTTGGGAAGGCATCATGCAGCTTTCTCCCCGTTTCACGCCTGACCTCCATTGTGCATTTCAGCCTCTGTTGCTACTGCCCTTTGGAGTTTTTTCACTTCTTTCTCAAGTCCCTTTTCTTCTCTGTTTCTCCTGTCTCTGTTTGTATCTGTGCACAGTGTGTGTTTACTGTTACAAAGGCACATTTTCAGACCCCTACTCCTGTGGTGACGGATACCCTGAGGGTCCCCATGGCAGGACTGGCCTTTTCCCATCAAGTGAGTCCACTGGGAAGAAGGGGATAAATTAGATGGCATCTTTTTATTTAAAAATTGTAAATAAAGTACAGGGTATCGCTATTTAAATGTCCCCAAGTGTTCTGTGGGTTATTTTGAGGCTTGGTAATTGATTTTTAACAGGACATAGCCATAGCAAGAGCAGCCCAAAATAGGTTTTTTCAGTTCCCCCCTCCTAATGATGTGAAAAATACATGGAGTTATTTATATCTTCTTTCCAAATAAACAATCCAAGAGTGGTATTCTTTCTTTTTCAACATAAATAGGAACCCTCCCATACCCAGAGGTGAGGGAGGGTGTGATTAGAGAGACGCCTTCTGTTCCGAAGGGACCTCAAGGACGAAGGAGAAAATAGAATGACCTGAGAAATACCGATGACTTTGGCTCCAAGTTCTGCCCCGGCTTGTGCTCCACAGACCTGCTGGGCTGGACACAGAAACAGTTAGCTGAAAAAAGGGGGTGGCAAGGGAATCATTTGAGGCCTTGGTAAGGCCACAGAGCTTGGAACCTCAGTCCACTGCAAACAAGTCTGTTTTTATTCATCTAAAAAGAAATGTCCTGGTCTGTCCCTTACATCAGGCCCCTCGGACCCTGAGGATGTAGGCTGGGATCCATTCCTTCCCTTTCTTCTGATCTTGATCATTAGTCATGCTCCAGGATTGCCTGTTTTTTCCTCCTCTTTTCCTCTGCCCTTTGTTTTTCTCTTGCTTAGCTCTCAAGCTCTCGCCTTTCCTATCAGCCTGCTGCCCTGGGCGTTGGATCAGCTGACCTGGCTTATCCAGTAGTGTTTGCAGCTGGCTTACACACCACACATCCTCACCAGGTATCTTTAAAGATGGGGCAGACCCTGGGAGTTCCTGTGCTGCCTCCCTGCCCTCAGGCAGTTGAGAGGCCTCTTGAGATACCAGTTTCATTCTAAGTGTTTGGAAGCAAAGCTCTTCTGTGACTTTGGAGAACTAATGTGACTCTGAGAGGAAGGGGCCTCTTAAACTTCAGAAAAGCAAGAAGAGCTTCTCCCTCTTTCCTTTTCCTTCTGTAGTCATTGCCGTGCATGTCTCCCATTAACTGAGTCCCAGGGAGGATAAAGAGCCAAGGTTTCCTGCTCAGTAGATGGCAGCATTGGTGATGGAGAAACTCATACAGAAACAGATACTATCATGCTAGGCCAGGAGTGTCTTCTGCCTGAGGCTGCCACAATTCACTGTATTTTTCCATTTTTCCCTAAAGCTCATGGTTCCAGGGAAGGAAGGTGGGGTACCTCTTGCTCCCAACCAGCCTGCTCACGGTGCCCAGGCTGATCAGGAGAGATTGGCAACCTACACCCCTTCTGACGGGGCCCACTGTGCTGCCACACCTTCTAGCAGGTGAGTTCCTGTCTTGGCTCTGCCCATGCTCAGGCCAGGGAGGGGCGGGTCTGCCCTGAAACGCGCTTATTTGTTATTGGTAGAAAGTGGCTCTCAGATCGCTTCTCGGCCTTTTGGCTAAGATCAAGTGAAAGTGGCTCTCAGCATTGGCTCAGGCTTGGCATCTGCGCCTTAAGTATGCATTCCTTTAAGTTCCCGATAAGAATCTTATATTGCAGCTGGTGTGTAAGGAAGCTGGCCCCGCTTCACTAGTAACAGTAAACAGCAGGGGCTTGGCTCTTACCACCTTCATCCAGTGAGGGGGTTTTCAGATGTTTTTCTTTTACCCAAGATTTATTCTCGTGGATTCGGTCTTCACTGCTTCCTGAGGACCTGAATCTGAGCCATGGTGCCTCTGTGATGGTGGTCAGGATTGCTTTTCTTTTTCTGCTATGTGAGTGCTTCATGGAGATCGTTTAGAAAACTATTTTTTCTCATTAAATATTTTTAAAAATCTTTTGTCTTTTTTTGGTTGCAGCAGTTGATACATTCTGTGAAATTTAAATGATTCATTGATTAGATAGGAAATGAAAGTTTTCATAATCCCACCTTACAAAGATCACCACGGTTACCTCCTTTGAGAAGAGGAGAGGATTTCAGAAGAATTAAGTAACTTGCCTAAGAGCAGTTAGCTTGCAAAGTGGCTGGCACAAGCCTAGCTAGGCTCCTCGGACTTAAGTCCTGCTCACTCTTTCCATTACACGCGTAGCTCTCCCGTGGGAAGCTGGGCTTCTTGATCTGACCTGCCCTCCCTTGACTGGAAGTCCCCAGAGGTGATGACGTTGATTACCCTGCCACATCCTCAATGAACTTTTGGATAATAGAAATTCCCGTTTTTTTGTTTTGTTTTGTTTTGTTTTTTCATTCCCACGGTGGAGTGGTAGGAAGGGAATTGTTTGGGAAGGTCAAATTTTTGCACCTTCCATTAGGAAAAATAATTATTTTCATTCCTGACTTCCCAACTTCTATCCTCTTATCCCTCCCCCTGTTAGATAATCAAAGGAAGATCCTGTTAGTCCTTTTACACTCTAGTTTTTGAGCCTCGACTCCTAGGAGTAAAGACAGGACCCTGTACAGGAGGTTCTTAAATGCAGGTGGTCAGAGCACAGGCCTTTCCTCAGTGGTTCTTCTCTTGGCTGGAGCCAGAGGCCACTTGGGGTTTACAGCCCTCGCCCCACCTTGAGCCCCTGCTTTTGGCCAGAAGAGCTTTCCTAGAAGCCTCTGCTGCTCTCAGGGCTGTGGCTGCTGGTCTGGCAGCCACAACAGGGGCCCTTGTTTCTCTGCTTGGAGTGCCCTCTCATCCAGGACCCAGCATCAGACTGGAGGGTCGCAGAGGGGTCAGTGGGAACAGTGACACTGAATGTATCCTTGACCGGAGGGATGTTTGGGGGTGAGGAGAGGGCAGGATTCGGAGCACAGAGGACCTCAGCCCTGGCGATTTGTCATGGGTTAAAAAGCTCTGGCTCTACAGACAGTTAAATTTGGGACTCTCGATTTGGAATAATGTTCCTTGTGAGGTAAGGTTTAAATTTCAACATTGTACTATACCATCTTAATTGCATTTTTAGACAACTAAGCAAAACCAAAATAAGGAGATGGAAAGCAGCTAAAATCTTGAGTCAGTCTGTAATTAATATTTAAATTACAGTTTTGGGGAACTGCTTGCCTATATGTATGATTGCTATATGCATGGTGACTGAAGCTTATTGGTATTTCATAGAAGCTTTACACAAGTGTAACACTGAATTGTGTTCACATATGCATAGTTTTAGTTGTTTCAGGAAGTGTTTCCCTCTGCTCTCAACTTAAGAGGGCAGGGTGACAGTGGCAGCGGCCAGACCACAGAGTGCCGTTTCCCACTGAGTGGGCGGGCGGGGCAATTCCCACCCTAGACTGCAGCCCACAGAGGGTAGATTCATGGGGAACCCAGGAGGCTCTGCTATGGGTTGGGAATGAGTACCGACATGACATTTCTTTTCCAGCGAGGACACTGAAACCGTATCGAACAGTAGCGAGGGACGGGCCTCTCCCCATGATGTCTTGGAGACCATCTTTGCCCGAAAAGTGGGGGCTTTTGTCAACAAACCCATCAACCAGGTGAGTTTTCTGCCGCTGCCACCTGCGAGCCACATCTGAGTGAGGACTTACAGGCGGGTCTCTTAACTTGGGATTTGTGCAGCCACCGACATTATGTTTGAATTGTGTAAGTGTGTGTGAGAATTTTTGTGAAGGGTGTTAATAACCTGTGACACCTTCCAGAGAAAGTTAAGAACTATTTATTGTAGGTGGTAGGAACAGCACCAGTTGTCTGACTGGTGGTGTCAGACCAAACCTGGGTTCAGCAACCTCAGTACTTGGGTTCTGGCTAGGAAAGAATTCAGAGCCAAGACCCAAACTGTAAGAGAACATTTATTGGGTAAATTACATAGGTAGAGAAATAAGTAATTCTTAGTAGAAATGGGCTTAGGAAACAAATTATGGAGGTAAAGGAAGGGCCCTTGGAGCTTGGGAGTGAGGAAGTTAATGGCAAGGTGCATGGGGGGCTGAGGGGAAAGGGAAAGGCACCAGCGGCTGTGCACTGAGTCCCTTCAGTCCTATGAGTTTTAAGGGTGGAGATTTTAGGGGAGGTCCCAGGGGAAGATCTCAATAAAATATTCAGTAGCTTTCCAGGTGTGTCCATTCAGGGTTGTGGTCTCCACTGATTGATTGTCTGAACGGGGGTGGGGGTGTGTCTTTTTTATTTTTTAATATATTGTATTGACTTGAGAGAGGAAGGGAGAGAAACATCAATGATGAGAGAGAATCATTGATTGGCTGCCTCTTGCATGCTCCCTGCTGGGGATCAAGCCTACTACCCAGGCATATGCCCTTACCAGGAATCTCAAACTGTGACCTCCTGGTTCATAGGTCAGTGCTCTACCACTGAGCCACACGAGCCAGGGGAGGGTGTCATTATTCAGTGATGCTGGTCCCCAAGTCCTCTGTGGCTGGTTTTGTTGCTTATCTGGGCCTGGAGCTGAAATACAACTGAGGCCTAGATGTTATTTCTAGGGAGGAAAGGTCAGGGGGTCCAAACCTCCAGACCAGACCAGCGATATGCTAGGGGAAGAAAAGTCACCCCCAGGTGACTTGAGGGTCCCGCCTTACAATTGATTGCTTGGTACCTGGGGTTTTCCATCCTGATGACCTTTTGTACTCGCCCATCGCCTCTCCTCTGCTCATGTCTGTCTAAAACTACCTACAACATATTGTTCTGTGATCTTTTAAGCCTCCTATAGTAGAGGGAGGCTAGACACCATTCAGTACAAACACAGTGCACTGAAGTGTCTGCCTCTGAAACTTGACAACCATTGGTTCTAGATGCCTGTCACTACTGGAGCCAATTAAGTGGAGACAGGGTTGAATTATACATGAGCATTTGTTCCAGTAATGCTGGCTGTATTGGAGAGCAGCAGGACATCCACGAAAATCTTCTCTGCAACCCTCCCCCTCCCATCAGTCAACTGCTTATATTGGGTAGGACAGAGATTATTACCTGGGCAAAAGGAATAAGAGTGAGTGTACTAGGGTATTACAAGTGTGAGGAAATAGGCAAAGCAAGCTGGGGTGGGACTCCATTGTTTGGGCAACAAAGTTGTTAATCTTTTCATGATAATAGGCAGTTCTTGAATGAGAATGGACTGCATTCCAGGGTTGACTCCCAGGTCCAATGATGACTCCCTGGGGCAAGGTTGACTCCCAGTCTCAGGGTGTACAACTCCCAACCAGGTTAGAATGTGCTTTCTTTAATCAGAACAAAACAATCACAGTTACCAGAGCATGGTTAATATTTCTTATTTTATTTCTTACTAGAGGCCTGGTGCACAAAATTCGTACACTTGGGGGGTCCCTCAGCCCAGCCTGCACCCCCTCGCAGTCCGGAAGCCCTAGGGGAGTGGGCCTAAGCCATCAGTCAGACGTTCTTAGTTCTGCCGTGGAGGTGGGAGAGGCTTACGCCACTGCCGCTGCACTTGTCAGCCCTGAGCCCGGCTTCTGGCTGAGTGGCGCTCCGCCTGTGGGAGTGCACTGACCACCAGGGGGCAGCTCCTGCATTGAGCATCTGCCCCCTGGTGGTCAGTGCGTGTTACAGCGACCTGTCATCCGTGGTTTGATCAATTTGCATATTAGCCTTTTATTATATAGGATAACTAAAACTAGTCCCCAATGTTCGATCTCTGCCCCCTAACACCTCGGCCTAACTCAGTAGGAAGTTCCTCTTCGGCTCTGACATTGAACAGCTGTCACTGAGTTACTGTGGGTCAAGCTTCCAAAGCGGAAGTCCTGGGGTCTTGGGAAGCCCTAACCCCTGCTTATGCTGTGGGCCTGTGATGGGAGGTGGTGGAAATTGGGGGATCTCCAACACGAACCTGAGGGGCAGTGTGGTCAACCTGGTGCGAACTTGCGCTCCAGCTTCTGTCAGCTTCTAGAGAAAATGGAAGATGGGTGAGGGGCAGGCACTAATACTTTCTCCTGTGTCTTTTCAGGTGACATTGACTAGTTTGGACATACCTTTTGCCATGTTTGCTCCCAAGAATTTAGAACTGGAGGATGCTGATCCCATGGTGAGTCTAAAGTTTCCAGTGAGATGGTATGGAAGTCATTGTCCTTCCTGGGCACATCACTGTTCCCAGACCATCAGCCCTGCCTGAGGCTTAGGGATTTGCAGCCAGCCCTGCTCTCTTACAGAACCCTCCCTTGTTACAGTAACTTGCCCCCAGTGCACAGAACCAGCCCCTTCCTCTGCTTTATCCTAAACCAGGTGAATCCTCCAGATTCCCCAGAGACTGAATCTCCTCTCCAGGGCAGCCTGCACTCTGATGGCTCCAGCGGTGGCAGCAGTGGCAATACCCATGACGACTTTGTCATGATCGACTTCGTAAGTTGCCTTCACCTTCCTTGACCTTTGCTGCCCCAGGGGAAATAAACCTAGAGGCATCCATTGCACTCTAAGGGGACCTCCTTCACAGGGAACAGAGGGGCCCCCACTGGGCAGTGTATGTGGGAAACCTGCTCCCATAGCCTGCTTGAGTACATTTGGAGAGCAGTGAACAAGAAGGCATTTAGTTTCGAGATGACATATGCATTCGACTCTAATGGAGATCCAGTAGGTCTATTCATGCCTGATGATAGCTATGGCATTTAAAGCAGTGGTTCTCAACCTTGGCTGCACATTAGAATCACCTGGGATCTTTAAAATCCTGATTTCTGGGCCTCATCCTCCGGAAATTCTGTTTCTTTGTTATGGGGTGGGGCCACAGCATTAGTAACAAAGAAACAGAATTTCCGGAGGATGAGGCCCAGAAATCAGGATTTAAAAAAGATTCCCAGGTGATTCTAATGTGCAGCCAAGGTTGAGAACCACTGATTTAAAGGAAGATGATATAACCCTAACCAGGGAAGGGGAAAGGTAACAGGATTAGAATTCAGCTGTCCAGAAGAGAAAAGGGTAAGACTTCTCCCCCTAAGATAAGCCTGGAGCAACCTTTTCTTTGATAATTTACTGGAAGGAAAGAGGGTTGTTCATCTCTGATTTTCCTCTATGGTCCATGGTAAGCTAAACTGAGTCTGGTCTTATTTTTTAAGAAACCTGCTTTTTCTAAAGACGACATTCTTCCAATGGACTTGGGGACCTTCTATCGTGAATTTCAGAACCCCCCTCAGCTGAGCAGCCTCTCCATAGATATCGGGGCACAGTCCATGGCTGAGGACTTGGTATGGAAACCCCTTCCCGAACCCCATTTCATCCTCTGACCTTCTTTCTCCCTTGATGTCATTTCTGCTCCACAGACCTGGAAGTTTCTTCCTGTTACTACCCCCTCTCCCACACCTCCCATCTTCCCGGTAATAGGAAAGAGACACTGTTAGACCATTCTCTTCTTTTTTCTTTTTTTTTCCAGTATCTTCTTTTGATTGCACTTGAGATTTGCATTATGCCCGGCAGTCATTGTCTTGAATTTGCTTGCACTCACTTCCTCCTTTGCACAGGCTCAGCATTTCTAACAGCTCTCACCTTCAGCTGCTTAGCTTGCCAGGCAGATGCCAGGTGAACAGGGCAGAAGAACCCTAAGGTCCTGAGCATTGGTGCTCTTGCTCTCTCCTTCGAGGGCCATTCCTCAGCTGGTAGTGCTTCTGTTTAGCCAGGTGTCCTGACTGTCATTACCACATCTGCACTTGGGGATTCTGTCTCCTGCCTTGCAGTGTGGGGGGCGCCCTGGACGGCCACAAGCTTTGGGTGTCCGGTGCCACGAGATGCCAGGGTCCCTCTGCCTGAAGTGGGGTGTCCCCTCCAACATTGAAATCACAGGGATGACTCTAGAATGGGAATCTAGGAATCGCTGCCCTTGTAGTAATAACAATGCAGTGATTATGTAATTATTATTAACATTTATCAAGGCTTTTGAGGTGCCAACCATTTTTCTAACTGCCTTATACCATCTTCAACAACCGAAGAGGTAGGTTGTCTTACCTCATTTTATAGATGAGAAAACTGACACTGTGACCAAATGACTTGCCCAGTCAGACTGAGCTTACAAAACAGAGCTTTGATCCCAGAGAGTCTGGCTTCTGATTTTAGCCAGTGGAACCCCCACCCCCACACACTTGAAATGTGGTGGGAGGAACTGCCCAGGAAGGCTCTCAAAGTGGCGTTGCAGCCAGTCCTTCCCAAGCTGCCCGGCTGTCCGGTGTGTCTGGGCCACTTTAGGAATTCTGAGGTCGGAGATTGTCCCACCTCTTCCAAGTACCTGGTGCCTGTCAGGAAATCTGTGATCATTTAAACTCTTCATATCCAAATTTTCAATGGAGATAGACCACAAGATTAGGTCAGATTTTTTTTTTAATATTTAAATTTTTAATTAAAAAAAATTTTTTTTTTTTGATACCTGAGGGCAGTTAAATTTAACTCCTCTTGGTTCTGTTTTCTTTTTTATTCTCTTCCAACCCTCTCTAACCCACCCCTCCTCTGCTGGTGGCAAGATGCAGGTTCCTAGGCCTCACCGCAGACCTGCTGACCCGGAGTCTGTTAGGAGTGTGGTGGGACTGCCTTGTCCATGTGTCCCAGGGCATTCTGACGCCCAGCACAGGGTGTGAAGAATCTTTAGTAAATCTTTAATTTTGAGCACTGTAAACCTACTGTTCAGTTCTAGTGTCAGTCTAATCTGTGCCAAAGATATTCCATGTTTAATTTCTGTCGTCCTGTGGGTGGTGTGGTCCTTTTCTATGTCATTAAGTGTGGGGTCACTTCGATTCCCGAGGCCATTGTGTCAACCCCCTCCCGAGCCCCACAGAACCCTGAAGCCCTTTGTCCGCTGCCTGCGCGGTCGCCCTGAACTCTGCTCTCCTGGTCCAGCACTGCTGAGCTGCGCCCCCTTCCTCAGCCCAGGGTGGCGGCGCTGGCTGTCTCTTCAAGGCCCTCCCTGAATGAGCAGCTCTTCTCTCCCCTTCTGGCACAGGACTCGCTACCAGAGAAGCTGGCTGTGCACGAGAAGAACGTCCGAGAATTTGATGCCTTTGTGGAAACTCTGCAGTAAAAGTTGGTGTCCTCGCGTACCAGCAGCTTCCCCTTGTTGTGGTCCCAGGAGACAGAGCCTCCCATTCATCAGCTATTCCCATTCCTCGTCCTGCTCCAAGCCAGGTGGAGGGGAGGCTGGTTTCCCCCATGGGGACCCCGAAGTCCCTGCTCTTGCCCCTCCTAGAGATTTCATGGCAGTAGTCAGGCCCTGTGAGAACATTTGAGAGGACTCGCCCTCTGGCCTTGGAGATGGGGAGACTCTTTGTGACAAAAAGGTCCTCTGCAGGCAGGGCCTGCTGCTTCTGTTCACAAAGGCGGCCCTCCCGTTCTTCCCACACTGGCCCCTTGCCTGTCACCGTTACCACCAACCATGTAACATTCCAGCTGGTGGCCCAGAGATTGGTGTGGAGGCAGAGAGAGGAAGGAGACGGTGCTGGGAGGAAGGGCTCTCGCTCTTTGGTTCTGGTATCTTCCTCTCTCCCTCCCTCTGCCCCGTACTTTTGGCAATATGACAGGCCTTCTGCCCTAGATGAGAACTCTAAAGTCAGCCATTCCCACCCTTGAAGGTTGTGCCAGCCCCACCCCCAGCAGAGGGTCTGAGCAGCCCTGGCGGCTGCCTGTGCTCAGCTCCTCAGCTACATGGAAACCAAATCCTGTGTCTCTAGGGTTGGAGTCACAGAAGTTCTCTTCTCTTCCCTCCCCTGTTGCTGCTCCTTGGTTCTAGAATATGGTAAATATTTATTACTTTCAGAGAAGTCAGATATTTTATAGAGAAATTATGTTTGAGGTTAGATGTTTTCACTTGGGGAAGGTGAAGGGCCTCTTCCTGGGGCAGGGCCTGTTCCTGGAGGTTCCCCAGATTCCAGGTTGCTGCTCTGGGGGTCTTCCTTCCCACATATGGAAGGTGGGAGCCAAGAACAGGGCTGGTGAGGGCAACAGACCTCCCAGACTTGCTGCATTTGCACTGACAAGAGGCTTTACCTTGGACACCCACATGTTCCCGCAAGAGCCTGGATCTCTCACGGCGCCTGCAGTGACTGGCTTTGTTCTGGCAGCTGAGGAAGCCGTGTGTGCTGTATGTGGTGACCCCTGGAGTCGTGCTGCACATCGTGTCCAAGGGCATTATGTGTTCCCACTGGTGGCCTGGGGATGTCCAGACTGGCCCCTCCTGGGGTACTTGCTTCTGTTCGTCAGGGCTGCGTTATGGGCCCTTTTCTCCTTTTACCTGGGCCTGGCCACCACCCTCCTTTAATCCCACCATCTGTACCCTGCCCTGAGGTTTACTGGTTCCTTGTTGAGAAACTAAAGCTGGCACATGATTGACTTAACCCTTCAGGTATTGTTACTTGGGTAAGTCAAGTGCTTGGCCTCACCCTCCTAGGCTGTCCCTCTACCAGCCTAACTGGTTGTCTTGGCCGTGGAAACCTAGGCCTGCCCCTTTCCTCCTGACCCACCAGGGGTATTCATTGGCAGCAGCTGGAGCACATGGCCCTCAGCTGCTTGTAGTAAATGCATGTGATATTGTTCCCACTGACGAAGCTGATCTCTGAGGGCTTGAGTGGGCTCTGATGCTGTCTCCGTTAGGCTGAGCCCTGCCTGTGCATGTGTTCTCTGCCACAAAGAAATGTTCCCAGCAGTGGTGTCCAACTGGCCCTCCTATCTTTGGGCCAGAGCACACCCAGGGCCTGCTAAACCAATCCACAGCCCAGTGGATTATCCTCACGGCCCCAGTGCTGAGAAGGGTGGAGGCCCATGGCAAGTTATCTGTTGCCTTCCTCCCCCCTAACCCACCCCAATGTCTCAGCCACTGCCCTTTTGAGGCCAAGTGTGGAAGGTCCTGAGTGCACAGACTGAGTCAAAGCCTTTGGCCTTGATGTCCTAATTGTTGGCCTGTGCAGGCAGCAACCTTTCTTCAGGACCCCATCAGTGAGAGGCCAAGGAGGAGCAAAGCAATGGTCAAGGCTGGCCCTTGCCCCTCAGCCCTGTACAATGAAAGGTGTGAGCCTAGACCGACTTCTGCAGCACTGGGGGGCGGGGCTGGGACCAGCCAGCTGTCTCCAGGGGGCAGAGTCCCTCCCTCCTCCAGCCTACCTGGTTTGGAAATACTGAGTTAGACTCTAAAATGTGTTCAGGAGATTTCCAATAAATTCTTTTCTGTACTTTACAGCTTCCTGTCCTGCAAGTTGTCTAAAATCCTAGCCCACTGCCTCCCACTTCTGTGCAGGCCAGGGTCAACCACAGGCTCAATGGGAGGGGAAGAATGGTGCCATGTGACGCTCAGAGGCTTCTCAGTCACAGCTGTTTTGACTCTAGGCATGTGGCCACCTATCAGCTGTACAAGCCTGGGCCGGTCAGGAAAGCTTAGAGCCTCGTTTTCCTGGGTTGTAATGTCCCATTTCGGGGCTTCAGTGAGATGATGTGTATGAAGTAGGTGTGCATGTTAAGCACACTCACAGTAGAATCTCCATAAAATGTAGGCCAGTCTCATCAGCTCTATTCCCCCTGCAACACATCGCTCACCATGCAGCCTGGCCTGGAGGCAATGGCAGGCCTCTGGCTAGAAGGGAAAGACAAGACAGCCTTTCATGTTTCCAGCAGAAGCCAGCAGGGGGTGTGGGGCTCCCCAAGCTGCCTTGGATCTGTTTGCTGATCAGTGTGTGGGGTTGTGGCTGAGCAAACCAGACTGAAGGGAAGAGGTTGGGTGAGTAGCAGGGAGTCAAGGGCTCATGCCAGTTTGTGTAGCTGCCCAGGGCACTGGGGTGGACTCTTTGGGGATTATTCCTGCCTGGCCCCCTGGGGACTTCTGCAGCAGGCATCTCAGCCCTGGCCAAGCGGCCCCCTGCCTCCCAGTTTGTGCCCCCAGTGGGGGAAGGAAGCTGGAGTGGAGCCAGTGTCCCAGAGGCAGCTGCTGTCTGGGTTGCCTCCGGAGCCCTTCAGGCTGAAGGCAGCCCCCCGGACAGAAAAAGGCTAGTTAGAAAATTCTAATTTCAACCCAAACCAGGGGCTGAAAAGAATGGGGCCCACCCACTGTAATAGGCTGGGGAGCCCTAGCTTGTTTGTAAACTGCACACAACAATGGTGCCTGAGCATTCAGCCAGTCAGGATAGAGTTGGCGAAACCCTGGGTTAGAAATGGCAGCAAACATTCCCTGGTGTCCTGACCTTCAATTGGGATCCCCCCAAAGCAAAGTGTTCAGTGTCCCCAGCTCTGAAGCTCATGTCCTACCCCTTTAAAGCATATCCCTACAATCCATCCCGAGACCTGCTGTTGCTAAGGCAGAGGTACACTGGCTTTTGAGTCAATCAGCAGAGGCCTTGCCAGGAGCCCAACCCAAGTAAACAGCTCTCTCCATCTCCTGCTCCCTTCCTCGTTGCCCTGGGTCACATCCCTGTGTTCTAAACAGTCACCCAGCTTAGAGCGGAGAAGAGCCATTGAGAGGCCGCCAATGCCTTCTGTTCAGTTACCTGGACGAGGGCCACAGTGTGCAAGGGGACTGGCTTCCTGGAGCTCAGTGCCAGTGTTTATAACCACCATCCTGACAGAGTGGCTTGATCCTGCAGCTCTGGCCCAGCTCCCCCAGCCCCAGCAAGCAACGACGAGAAAACAGAACAGGCCCAGCTGAGGCCGCATCGCCTCCTGATTGCTATTGGCAGGCAAACAGCTAACTGTTGGAACCTGACCTTGACCACTGTGCCAAGGGAAATTCTGGCCTGCCCTCGTAGTGACAAACCACTTTTTAAGAAAATTGCAGTAAAATACACACAAATGTTACCATCTTAACTAAAGCAAAGCAAAACCTCAAAAGAGGAAAGGAAAATGGGACCTTTCACGGCTCCATGAAAGGACATGGCAGGTGGAAACGGAGGCTCTCAGAGAGGAGATGGGGATGCCCGGTGAGGGCTTCAGTCCCAGCTGCTGCACAGGGTGGGACTGTCGCTTTGTTCACCTGGGAAATGTGGTCATTTAGTTACCACAGGGCACTGTTCTGTGCACATTATTTCTGGTCCTCAAATGAAGGAATGGTCTCAGGTGGGGCCAATTTTACAACGATTACCAGTGAGAGCTGGTGGCGAGCGATGAAATGAAGATTCAAGCCCTGTCTGAATCTAAAACCCATGCTGTTGTCCACCAAAGCCCACTCCATTTGGCGGACAGGAGAGTCCGTGGTCAGAGGTTACTCACATGGCAGCTAGTTGGAATGTTGCAGATGCCAACACTGGGAGGTGACTGCTTACACTTCTAAGCCTGGAAGATGGTCTCATGCCCACTCACAAGTGAACCAGATGAGGAAGGGGGTCAGATGGACTGGGCAGGGACTTCCTGAGGCCCCATCTGCTCTCCCGCAGCCACACGCTTCCCACCCAGTTCAGAAACTCCATGCCCACTTCTTTAATAGTCAGATGGGCAGTTTCCATCTCCATTTTTATTGAAATACAAAAAGTGCAGAGGTGAAATACATGATTGATGCCAAGGAATTCATGAAGTGTGAATGTGTACACTTGATTCACAGTACAAGCCCTTCCCCCAGTCCCCACTGACTAGTGGGGCAGGGGAAGGGGGAAGACCAAATAGATCCATAGGCTCCCAGGATAAGGGGCTGTGAACACCTGATACACAAAGTAGGGCAGAAAGCACAGGCCTGTACCCAGGCTAGAGACACAGGGACTAACAGAACCAGCAGCCAGTCAGGTACCGGGAGTCCTGACACACCAGTGCCCTGGGAGAGCGCCCAAAAGCAGTTGGGCTGGTCAGTGAAGACCCCCATGGTGCAGGCTCTAGGCTCTGGCCAAGGCTGTGGGGACAGGGTCACTGTTCAGGGTTTTCCCTCCTGCCAGAAGTCAAGACTACAGGAAGGGGGGGCGTTCTCGGTGTTCACCAGGAAGGAGTGTAATTAGAAAGGATACAGTTGGAATGCAGGACGGCCATCATCACTGGAGTCCAGGTTGTGGGAAAGACAACAGGGCCCGGGACTCCTACTCCCTGGGGAAGGTTGCTAGACCTAACTAGCAAAATCTCTGCCCAGCCCCTCAGGAGTCCCCCATAGGAGGAAGGAGCCTCTACGATCCTGAGGCACCGAGTCATCTCTGGCCAGAGCAGAGACCAGTGTGACTCCACAACACACAGGACTGCAAGAGCCTTTGGCCTAGAGGCTGTCCTTAGACAAGGCATAGAGGCTGAGCCTGCTCCCCTGCTCAGGTACCCGAGGTGTCTCAGGGTGAGGGTGCTGTCTATCTCTAAAGGATGCAAGAACTCAGCCATGTCGTCCAAGCAGAAGCAGGGGTTAGAACATTCTGGGGGCAGTGCCACTTGGGAAAGCTGACCAGGATGCGTGGAAGAAAAGGCAGAAACAGGAAGCAGACTCCAGGCTGAATTCCTTAGCGGTGGAGGTACCCATGCTGAGGGGAGGACAGAGCAGGGGGCTTGCACCCAGGCCTTCACCCAGACAGAGAGGAGCCTCAGCAGGGCCTGCCTAAGCCAGCTCGGCCTTTCATTCCCCGGCAATCAGGAGGGGGCGGATCAGCCCAGCTACCATCCCAGCTGACAGTGATTTTGGCATCTGCAGCTGCCAGGGAAAGAGGCAGGAGAAAGCAGGAAAGGGCTGCTGGAGCCAGTCCTCCCCCTGGAAGGGCCAGGGCCAGCTCTGCACAGCCCCACAGGAACCAGGGATCCAAGGAGGCAGGAGAAGTATAAGGCGAAGAAAAATGTCCCATGGTAACAGCAAGGCCTCCAGGGCCGGCGAGGTGGACTGGAAAGAAGGGGAGGAGGAGCTGCCCAGTTGGCTGGCTCCAGCTTCTATCTCCTCGGGCCTCATGACCCCTTCCTGGGCAGGAGTCCAAACTGGGGCTCCCAGAGGAAGGGCTATCAGAGAAGGGGGCTGGTGGGCAGGGGCTGTGCTCAGAGCCCCTAGGAGTTAGGGGTAGGGAACAACTCCCCTTGATGGTCCAGGAGGAACTTGGTAAAGGTGTTGATGGGATTAATGGCCTTGAGAGTGATGGCAGCATCCTTGGCCCACAGCAGGTTAGGGCCAAAGACGACAGCCAGGTTAGTGTTGGTCATCTTGTTTTGGTCACACTGGGCAGAAACCTGTGGAGGGAAATCAGGGGGCTGCAGCAGGGCCACAGACCCAGCTCCCACGTCCTGCAACCGGCTACCAGAGCAGCAGGGGCCGGTGCTCCTCCCTCCTTTCAGGTGAGAGGCAGACTCACCTGCACCAGGAAGGCAGTAAGGAAACGAAGCACCTGGTAGTTCTCCTCGGGCAGCGTCCGGAGGACCTGCAGCGTCACCTCCACTCTCTGGCTCTCATCAATGTCTATGAAGAATGGGGGCCTGGGTTACAGGGGCCCAAGGCTGGCTGGCGCAGGTAGCCCTGGCGCAGGTAGCCCTCACACAAGACCAGGGGGGGGAGACCCTAACAAACCCGCCTGCTCCGAGTCCAGCACAGACCAGCAGAAGCAGCTCAGACCTGGGATGGGAGAGGGCACTCACTGAGGAAGCCCACTACGTGAGGGTAGAGGTCAAAGGTGAGCAGGGGCTCAGGAAGCTCCCGGAGGAAGGTCTTGAGGATGACCGCTGGCAGGTGCAAGTCGTTGTACTGGTCGAAGTCCACAGGCAGCCCTAGAGGTGGGTGGGGAGGAAGGTGAAGGGGAGCTGGGCGGAGCGGGGAGGCCCCCTGCCCGACCGTCCTCAGACAGCCTCCTCCAGGAGAGCCTCTTGCATCTGCCTTCACCTCTCCCTGTATGACCAGGGGATGCAGACTCAGGCCATCTGGGTGGAGTGGGACTCCCACCACAGTTATTCCTTGTCTCCGAATGACCCTGAACCCAGGACCCAGAGCCTGACCAATGAGGGAGAGGCCTGGAACATCCAGGTGGGAGTGGTACCATGTTATCTTAGCAGATGCCATAGAACCTTTGACAGAAACGGAACCTGGGACCCTTGTTGATAGGGCAGCAAAAGGCAGGGAAGCCCCTAACAGTCACACACCTGCCCCCAACCGCTCCACCTTCCACCCCAGCGCCCACATGTGAGCTGGACACCCCTGGGACCACTCACCCATGTTATACTTCTGCTGTACCTCCCGTACAACTTGGGTGTTGGCAGACCTTCGGAAAATCCCTTCAGTGGTGAGAGCTGGGAAACGGGGGGCCTGGTGAGCCTCAGAGTTCTGGGGCACATGTAACTCCCCACCATTCCATCTGGGGGTTCTAGTCAGGGCCAGTGCGAGTGCGGGTGCGCATGGGACCTCCCAGCCGAGCCTGGCAGCTTCCCGAGGGGATGGGGGACCCTGAGCAGGTCGTAGGGGCAGGTGGGCCCTGGCACTCACCGTGGGCCTGCAGGTGGGCAATAGTCTCGCGGACCACGAGAGGAATGGGCTCCTGCTCTGGGTTCTTCTCCTGGAGGCTGTGGGCACAAGGGCAGTGAGCGGGGTCTACAGCCTGGCCTGGGCTCCAGGTGCCAGGTGCCCCGTTCCCATACTCACTGCTGCAGTGAGACCCCAAACTGCTGGTTGGGCAGTGGGGGCCGTGGGGGCATGGGCTTGGGGGCTGTTGCAGGGCTCTTCTGTGTGGACTTCAGGAAGTCATCATACCTGGGGAGCAGACGGGACGGTCAGGCCCTCTGCCTGGCTCTGTAGACACTACGATAACCCATTTGTCAGGCACTTCCTGGGCTTTTTTTTCACACAGGCTAGTTCATTGGATTCATGCAACAACCCAGCTTTACACAGGAGAATGTAAAGTCTTTAGAGCAGTGGTTCTCAAGCTTCCTAATGCCGAGACCCTTTAATAAGTTCCTCATGTTGTGGTGACCCCCAACCCTAAAATTATTTTCGTTGCTACTTCATAACTGTAATTTTGCTACTGTTATGAATCGTAATGTAAATATCTGATATGCAGGATGTATTTAGGCGACCCCTGTGAAAGGGTCGTTCGACCCCCAAAGGGGCCTCGACCCACAGGTTGAGAACCGCTGCTTTAGAAAGATCTGATCCGGCCCAGATGGCGTGGCTCAGTGGTTGAGCGTCAACCTATGAACCAGGAGGTCACTGTTCGATTCCTGGTGAGAGCACATGCCCAGGTTGCAGGCTCGATCCCCAGTGGGGGCCATGCAGGAGGCAATCAATGATACTCTCTCATCATTGATGTTTCTATATCTCTCCTTCCTTCCTCTCAGAAATAAATAAAAGTATATAAATAAATAAAGAGATCTGGTCACTTTAAGTGACAGAAACAGAACCTGAACTCACACTCTCTCCTCATGTGCTGTCTCTCAATCATTACATTTGCTTCCTCCGTATATCCTGGGATTCTCAAGGCTTCCTCTCCCCTGGGCTGGCACACCCCACCCCACAAACGTGACACGCATGTACACAGATGCCATCCAGTGGGCGCACACGGTCCCTGCCCAGCCTCACTTGAGCACTTGGCGAGGGATCCCTAGTTGCTCCAGCTTCACATGCTCGCTCAGCTCACTCAGGTAATTCACATAGAAGATCTTCTGCCCAAACTTGAAGCTGCCGATGGAGGAAAGGGCATGGGTTGGGGAGCGCACCGGCTTCGGCAGGCCTCCACTGTCCCCTCAGCAGCCCAGCCAGATCAGACCGAGGCCTAGCCCCAAACGGGTGTGTCCCCAGGATGCTTGGCCGCCTCTGGCATCTGCTTCAGCGTTCAAGGGGAAGCACGGGGAGACCACCATCCCGCCCTCGGCCGGCTCACCTAATGAAGGGCTTAAAGAGGATGAGCAGGGTCTTGATGAACATGGTGGGGTGCACGATGTACAGGGCCTTGATGTTCTTCTTGTACCTGTGGAGGTAGAGTGGGAATTCAGGAGTGGGTGTGGCACGGGAGACACAGAGTCTGTTCTTATGTACATCTTCTGATTTCACTCCTTATAGCAAGCCTGCAAAGTGTCATTGCTGCCCCATTTTACAGATTAGGAAACGGAGGCTCAGAGAGGTTAAGTAACATGAAAGGTCACAGAATGAGTAAGTAGTGAAACGGATTTGAGCCCAGGCGGTTCCAACTTCTGATTCTTTGCATTTACCCTGACTTCCCCTGGCATGGAATAAGCTCCTGCCCAAGCACAGGGCAGCCCAGAACCTGGCAGAGCTGCTGACTCCAGAGCCACCTGCTCCAGGCCCTGGAGCCCACCCCTGGGCCCCAACCCACTTTCGGTCAAACTCCCGGTAGGCATCCCGGAGCCAGCTGAAGGAGGGCTTGTTGTCGCTGGTCAGGCCGTGGTGCAGGTAAAGCAGTGTGTAGTCACTCTCCACGTACTGGTCCAGGGTGTGCTTCAGGTACCTGCAAGAGAAAAGACCTGCTCAGGCCTGCCCTGTACACAGGTGGGGCCCTTTAAGACAGAACTTGGTGCCCCAGGAATCTGCTTATATCAAACCCCCTCCCCAAGACCCCTGGCCCTGCACCATCCACCCTGGCTGCATCAGCAGTTGCCATGCTGTTGTGAAGGGGTTGGGGCTGGGCGGGGCAATAACAACAGCTCTCAGTTTTGAGCACTGACCAGGAGTCTGGAGACCAAGACTCTAACTGGAGCCCTCTAACCTAACTGCAGTAAACACGGGAATAACATTTCCCTCACAGGATCGTCAAATCAATAATAATGATACCATTTATCAATATTAAGCTTTTAGCGTCTGCCAAGCACTTAATATCTCATGCCTTCCTTGTAACAATCAAGGCTGATATTATCCTCTTCTTACACGTGAGGGCAATGAGGCTTAGAGAGGTCAAGTGCATACCCAAGGTCACAGTTTATGGTGGAGCCTGGAGGTGAATTATCTAACTTCAAAGTTTTTTTTTTTCCAAGTTGGTTTTTATTGATTTCAGAGAGGAAGGGAGAGGGAGAGAGAGAAATATCAATGATAAGAAAGAATCATTGATCGGCTGCCTCCTGCATGCCCCCTACTGGGATCAAACCTGCAACCCAGGCATATGCCCTTGACTGGAATTGAACCTAGGACCCTTCGGTCCACACGCCAAGGCTCTGTCTGCTGAGCCAAACCAGCGAGGCAAGCCTGCGTTCTTGACCACAATGCAGCTCTCCCGCTTATACTTGAGTTCCTAGCATAGGCTGTAAAACACTGCCCCTGAGAGGGGACCGGGGTGGCCAGGGGGTCCCCGTCCCTGCTCCAATCACTGGGCTTTTCGTGGACCAAAGAGCCACATCTCAGGTTCCCTATGCTCGTAACATATCTACCACTCCAAAAGAAACACATAGTGTGGAGCCCCCCTGAGGTGGAGAAGTATAAAGAAAATGAAGAAGGAATCCAGTGGAATGCCCTCTTTCTGGGTGGCCAGCCCCAGGCCTCAGCAGGGTCACTACTGGAGGCTGGGAGGCAGAAATACAGGGGCTTCCAGGGGGGTAGGGAAAGGAGAAAGGAACCTGGCAAAGTGCCCAAGGATTCGACTAAGTGTCCAGGTAGCTCCTGATCTACCCTAGAGAAGGTAACTTACACAATGGTCAGTGGGTGCTAGGCTCGGCCAGCACAGGCAGGCAAGTGAAGTATCTAGGGATGAGTTATTACTCTGATCCCAATCACTATTCTTACACAATACGTTACCCCTTAGATACACTGAGCACTTTACAATATGCAAAGAAAAGTTTTTTCACATAAAAAGATGGCATTTTGCAACTAAAAAATAGCAATACTTGTAGTGAAAATACACTCATCCTTTGATGGATGTTACAACCTCTAGGAGGGCAATAAAGTGATATCTATCAGAAGCTATAAAATGTTCCTACTCTTTGACCCTAAGAAAGCAGCAGAGATGAACAGAAACATTTTTGTAGAAGGCTGTTCATTGTAGCCTGTTTTATAATGGAAAAACAGCAACAACTGAGCAGCAAGCTAGCTATCCAACCACAGAGAATTGGTTAAATAAATCACAAGACATCTATAAATAGAATACCTCACAGGATGCTCCTACAGACAAAACCAATCTGTGAAGTGAGAAGTCTGAACAGTGGTTGCCCTTTGTGGTAGTGACTAGAAGAGCGAAGGGAGGTTTGTGGGAGGGGCTGACACGGGTGGGTTCAGTTTCTCAAAATTCATCAAGTACACATAAGGTTCACTTTTCTGTATATCATATGTCAATAAAAATTTTTATTTTTAAAAAAATATATTTTATTGATTTTTTACAGAGAGGAAGGGAGAGGGATAGAGAGTCAGCAACATCGATGAGAGAGAAACATCGATCAGCTGCCTCCTGCACACTCCCCACTGGGGATATGCCCGCAACCAAGGTACATGCCCTCAACTGGAATCAAACCCGGGACCCTTGAGTCCACAGGCTGACGCTCTATCCACTGAGCCAAACCGGTCAGGGCTCAATAAAAATTTTTAAAGGATGTCTTTGATGAATGTTTAATGCTCAGAAGATAAAAACATTACATAAGATACAAAACTGACTATAGAGCCTTGTATATGTTATAGGAAAAAATAGGAAGCAAATACACTAAAATATTAACAGTGGTTTTCTCTCTGGGTGATGGGGTTTATGGGCGACTTTTTTGTATAGTTGTGTATAGTTTTCTTTACAAATGGATACAGTGGCATTTCATGTATATATCTTATCTAATGCCCACAACAACCCTGTGAGGTGGGCACACTTCTTATTTTTATGGGACTCAGAAGAGACCCACCCCCAAGTACACAGCTAGTAAGAGGCAGAGCGAAGTCTAATCGGGCTTCTGCATCCAAACTGCAGGCACTTTCTGCTTTAACCCTGAGACTTGGGTGACAGCTGGGAAAGCCAAGCTAGAGAGAATCTGACAACCAGAGGACAGGCCTGACCTTTGATGGACGTGCCTCTCTGCTCCCAGTAGGGACGGTGACCAGGTCAGGTGGGGGAGGGGAGATCTGTGTGGGACAGAGGACAGGATGGCAGGGGGCTTCCTGAAGCCAGACAAAGCCCCAGAGTGGGTGCCCCTCACCCACCAGGCTCTCTCCTGAAAACCTGGTGCTTTCCCATCCCCACCCTCTGGCTTCCTCCCATTCGGGCTATTATCAGGCCGGGAGTCTCTCCACTGCCTTGTCAGATGTGATAAAACAAGAGGCGGAGGGGGTGGAGGGACCCGTGACTCAGTCACCCTCAGGCTGAGCTCCTTGGCCTACTCTTGGACTGCCTGTCTGAGGAGCTGGTGGGAGGAGGGTTCAGGAGGCCAGAGAGAAAGACGGACAAGGCTGAAGACTGGGTCTGGCCCTGGCTCCCTGGGGCTACAGAGACTCGGCTGTCCCGACCCTCAACCATTCAGAACTGCCAGGAGGTGGTATGGGCAGTGCAAACATTTCCAATTTCAGGGAAGAAGTGCAAGACCATAGCTGTACACACAGTGAGGAGCACAGTAGGGCTCTGCCTCCGTGGAGTCCCGCCCATGCTGTGGGCCCCGGGCTGGCAGCCGTGGCTCAGTAATGAATGTTTATTGGAACAAGGCTTGTCAAACTCCCGCTTTCTTTTTTATTTTTTTCATGTTGTTAAAGTACCTTATATGGTAAAACTACAGCAAACATATTTTTTGTTCGAAGAGGGAAAATAAACGCTCTGGTTCTAAGGATGATGTAAGCAGCCCCTGGCTCCTCAATGGCACTGCAGTGTAGGCTGACTTCCACCACGGCTTCTGCAGCCTCAGTCATTCCCCACAGCTAAAACCACACTACAGTGGGGCCTTGACTTACGAGTTTAATTGTTCGAGATCGTTAAGGAGCTCGTTAACTCAAATTATTCTGTCAACTCAATGCAAAAAATCTGCCGAGAGACAGCTGGTATCTCAAAAAACTCGTTAGTCGGGACACTCGTAAGTCAAGGCCCCACTGTATAGCCCTAACCGGTTTGGCTCAGTGGATAGAGCATCAGCCTGCGGACTCAAGGGTCCCAGGTTCGATTCCAGTCAAGGGCATGTACCTTGGTTTCGGGCACATCCCCAGTAGGGGGTGTGCAGGAGGCAGCTGATCGATGTTTCTCTCTCATCGATGTTTCTAACTCTCTATCCCTCTCCCTTCCTCTCTGTAAAAAAATCAACAAAATATATTTTTTAAAAAACCACACTATACTCGCACATGAGGAAACAGAGCAAGTGGAAGCACCCCCTGTTACCACTGGCACCGTAAGAAACCAACATGTCCTCCAAGTGGCAACAGGCAAGTTGAAAAGGAAGCTGAACCAGGGCAATGAAGCAGGCATTACTATAATGACAATGGTATGGCCGATCAATTCTGGAATTGCCCACTTTCAATAGAACTGTGAGCTCCACGGAAGCAGGAATCTTTCCTGTTTCTTCATGGCTGTGCCTGGTGCCAACAGACACAGGTGACAGAGCCCCAGTAGGAACCTCCCCGTGGCCGCCACATTCAAACCCCCACTTTCAATCAGCCTCTGGCCTTGCATCAGGAGATTTCAGACTAACCAGAGCTATTTTATACATAAAGCCAACAAACAGTATCCAGGTAGGTACAGACGCCAATGGCACCAAATAAAACAGTACTACTTATGCACATAATGGGGAACTACAACCACATTGGATAACCAGATTAGCCCTCACATTTGGACAGGATTTTACTTTTCCAAGCATTTTCACACACAGTATTTTCACTCCTGCAAGGAAGGAGGGCTGTGTGAATATTCCCTAGGAAAAGTGAAGAAAAAGAGACTTAAAAAGACGAAGACACTTGCCAAAGTCACACTTTCCAGGACTAAAAACTCCTAGCCCAGGACTGACTCCCTCAGGAGGAGAGGGAGGCAGGGAGGGAGATGGCCCCACACAGGGAGGGACAATAAGGAAAACAACATCAGGCCAAACTGGGGATCTGGGCACAGGTCCCACCACCTTCCATATGGGTACTCACCCCAAGAGCTTGCTGTGGTCCAGCTGGTGGCTGGGAGGCATTCGGCAGGCACTAAACACAATGATCTTCCGCCCATACTTGTCATCTCCTAGATGTGGAGAAGATGGAGCATGGTGGGTGAAAGATGAACCAAGAGAAGCAGGCTGAGGGCCTGAAAGGTGCCAGGCCTGGAGACCTGTACCAGTTAAGACAGGGGCCAGAGCGGGCCATGCAGATGCACCTCTGGGCAGCTGCCTGCACTTGAGGGGGTGTCGCTGAAGGAAGAGGGACAGGTTGCTCTCAGGGATACTGGGCTGGGGTATAAAGAAATAACATGACTTTCAAAAAAAAATCACACCTGGTAGAATCAAGCCAAATGTCCATCAACCGATGAATGGGTAAGAAAAGGTGGTATATCCATAAATGGAATACTGTTCAGCTATAAAAAGGAATGAAGTACTGATACATGCTACACTGTGAATAAACCCTGAAAACATTATGCTAAGTGAGAGAAGCCAGTCACCAAGAGCTACACATTGTATGACTCCATTTATACGCGTTATCTAGAATAAGTAAATCCATAAAGACAGCAAATTAGTGGTTGTCATGACCACTAAGAGGGCAAGAACAGACTGACTGCTTATGAGTACGGGGTTCGTATGGGTATGGGTGAAATTCTAGAAGTACATGGAGATGGAGATACACAACATTGTGACTACTAAATACCACCAAATTGTACAATTAGAAATGGCTAATTTTATGTCACATCCTTCAAAGCAACTCTTTTGCCAAGGAGTCACCTTAAAAGTCACTTATTTCAGAAGCATCCCCTTTAAGCAGTATATATTTGGAAAACCTCACTGAGGAAATCAGCCTGATTATACAATAGTGTCTCTCTCTCTCTCTTTCTTTTTCTTTGTTAATCCTCTCCTGAGGATATTTTTTCCATTGATTTTTAGAGAGGATGGGAGAGGAAAAGAGAAAGAGAAAAACATTGATGTGAGACACATTGATTGGTTGCCTTCCGCACGTGCCCCAAACAGGGCCAGGGACTGTGCCCTTGACCAGAATCAAATCCTTGACCCTTCAGTCTGCAGGCCAACACTCTAACCACTGAGCAACTGGCCAGGGCAACAGTAGTCTCATTTTGACCACTAACAACACTTTCTGATTTTATTAGAATTATTAACCACACCTGCCTCTAAATTCTGGACATTTCTAAAAATCATATCCTTTCTCATTAAGGATATTCCAAAGAACATGAAATTGAGAGGAGTTTGTAACGCTGTGGGAAAATGTTCATTTGGATGTAATGTGTCTGGGATGTTTGTCCAAAGCTAGTCATAATTTGAAGGCCTGACCATCTGACTTTGTCATGAAACCAAGGAGCTCCTGAGACGTATATTTTTCCTCCCTAAAAGTGAGATGTTCTTCCAGGTCAGCATGGGTCAGGAACCCCAAGCAAAGATCAATGGGGACAAGACCTGGTCCCTACCTTCCCTTCGGCTCTACCCTCATGCTTTTCCAGAGCACCAAACCACACTTGCCTAACCCTGATTGTTTCGGAGGCAAATAGAAAGACTACTGACAAAACAAACGAAGTGCAGTGAGTCTGTCCTCCATCTCCCTCTGAGGACTAAGGATCCCCCAGGCCTTGCTGAGGGTCTTCTCCGTATTTGATAAGCCATAACCTTGATGATGCTTCTTGGTCAGTGACTTCACTCAGGAGTCAGCGCTTTTCCAAAGTGGTTGCCAAGGCTCTGACTCTGTTCTCTAGGGCTGGGGCCAGCATCTATGGAGAGGCTGAAGGAGGATTCTGGAATGTGGGCAAAGTGGGCCCGGTCCCTGCCGGACACATTCCTTGGAATGGCTCACAGGATTGTCCAGGCTTAGCTCCTGCCTCTCCAGGCTCACACTGTGCACACTTCTGACAAAACAGTGTTCGCAGCCCTGTCCACAGTAGGCTGTTTCTCATGCTAGACAGACCTTTCTCTAGACAATTTTGCCCCCCTCCTCTAGGCTAATCCAGGGCATAATCTCCTTCTAGAAGCCTGTGTCTTCTCCTCCTTTCCCTAGACAAGTCAGCTGTCCCTTTTCATGGCTCAAGCATGAACCATTATCCATGACGCTCTGACTCTCCTGTGTAATTGTTTATGGGCCTGTCTCCTCTCCTGGCTTGTGAGCAGCTCCATCTTTGAATCTTTCATGCCAGTCCAGAGCCAAGCATGTGGCAGGTGTTCAATAAATGCTGGTAGTCCGCGCAAAGACACCAGTCAGAACTACATAGTATGCACATTCTATTTCTGAGTTTGTTCATGACCTCTAGGTCATCAGACTGCTTTAGGCAGTGACTTTCCCATAGTCTGGTGCAGAATTTCTCCAGACTTACAGGCAGAGAAACCTCTGCAAGCCTGTGTGAGGGGGAGAAGGTGTAGTTCATCTGGAAGCAGGTCTATTTTGATGAACTGGATACCACTTGCTCTCTCTCATACCCTAGCCTAGATCCTGGTGTTGGGTTCCTTCCAGGCCAGTGGGGGAAGGGGCAGCCTCTGGGGTCTACTCTGATTTACTTCCCAAGGGATCTGACAGGAGATCGAAGAGCAGACTGGGGCAAAGGATTAGACTGGCCAGCCCAGCCTCATGTACAATCTAGAGCTTTAGAAACCCCTGGCCTCCTACCACGAGCCTGTGAAGGGAGGGACATCATTTGCCTACTCCCCTCTAAACAGGAAATGCCCCGGATGTGGGGTAAAACCCTGGGAGGAGCATGGGTATTACAAGAGATTCTTTCTATGCCTGCCCCCAACAGTAAGGCAGCGCTCATTGGCTGGCAGACCTGAGGACTTAGGCAGGAAAGAAAGTCTGAGCTCACTGGGCTTTGGAATTTGAAGAGCTAGTAACTGGTTAAGCAAGCAATTAGGGTGAAGGACCAGAGCCTGTGCTCCATCCACCAGAGCCTCGCCCAGCACCTTGTACATGGGAAACTGGATCCTCAACCATGGCTCCCCTATGGGCACCCACCAATGCCATGATGTCATATGAAAAATATTACAAGCACATGCATGTGTTTTCTAGGGCAGTAGATCTACACTTTCACATTCTCAAAGACCAGCTTTAAGAACCACTTCACTGGACTGGACACTCCTTGTAGGAAGGAGTGTGTATTTTCCCTCACTGAATCCTCAGTGCTGACTAGGAGGCTCAATCCGGAGCAGATGTTCAAAAAAGGAAGGTTGAACGAAGTCAGGATGGAGGTGGGGGACAAAAGGAGGAGTAGTGAGGCAAGACCCCCCCGACAGGCACAGGCGAGGAATGAGGTATGGGCAACCTGAGGGTCTCACCCCCACCCTCCCCGAGTGCCCAAGTCCTTCGGTGACCCAGGCATTTGCCAGCAGGCAGGGTGACTGCTGCTCCAAGAACGTACGTAACAAGGCCCAGAACTCTCCTCCTGATCTGAGAAGAGAGTAGACTTCTGCCCTGGAGACTGAAGGGACAGAAGGAGCGGGGGCAGCACTAGTGTTCCCAGAGCTGGGGGAGGGCTCAATGAGGAGGAGGCGCAGCGCTGTGGAAAGCACCAGGAAAAGACCAGCCGCCTGAGAATGAAGCCTGTGCATTCCCCAGATACCGATCAAGAATTCTCCTCCCAGGGTAGCCTGGGTGTTAATCAGCAACAGCAGCTCCTCCAGCAGCCATTCTGGGAACTGCGGGCAGCCAGGCCAGCCACCAGCCCCGCCCACAACCTGCAGGGCAGGCCCAGGAGAAGGGAGGTGGGGGCTGGGCAAAGTCCTGGAGCCGGCTCATATATCTGTTATATGGTTAAACTGTCAGGAATATTGCAAGCCAGTTGACTTCAATAGCTTGTTAGTAGCTTGAGATCTGCCATGGTAGAAATTTCAAATGGTACAAACAATAGCCTTTTTCCCCCTTTCAGGAGGGCCACGTCTGTCAGCACACCACTGGGAAGAACCCATGTGGACTGAGTTCAATGTGACAGTGGAGCATGACAGCCACCGCTAGCGATAGCAGGCTGCAGAGGAGGTGGGGACCTAACCCAGCCTCCATCCAACATGGGCTCTTTCTCTGGTTTCTAATGCCAGGAAGCTGGCCCCCCAGGAACTGGTCACCACGGTCTCATCAAACAGGGCTCACTCTGGCAGTGCCAATCCAAACTCCTCTCAGCAGTCAGAGAGGCGCAGGCATGGGGGCCAACCCCACCAGAGGGGCGCTGCGCCTGCAGCACTCAGCTCAGGCTTGAGGAGCCAGCCTGCAGGCCAGGCCATTGCTCAGAGCCAGCCAACCCCCTTGCTACCTCTGTGGACAAGGTCCCGCCGTCCCTGAAGCTCCTTTCCCTTAGGTTCTGGATGTATTGCCACACAGCTGCCACCCATAATTCTTTGCTATTTCCGGCTCCCAGGCACCGCCCACTGCCAGCTCCCTAGAGTGGGGCTGCAATTAAGCGGCCCCAAGAGCCCTTCCTGATCCACAGCCCAGAGGCCACAGCCCAGAGAGGCCAAGCAGGGAGAGCCAGGAACACACCTACCTGGCTGGGCCCCCTCAGGCTCATCACACCCTGGGGAAATAGAAACATGTTGCAGCTCTGCCTGCAGGGGAACAGGGGTCGCCCCTGGGGAGAGGAGCGGCCTGCTCTCCTGTGACCTGGCCACATAGGCCAGGAGGATGTCAGGATAGACCCTCCCCACTCCCCCCATGCCCCAATCAGGTGCCTCTCTGGTAGTGAGGAGAGACAGTTCTGAACCTTCAGGGGACTGTCCTGTGCCCAGGTCAGGACCAGATCAGGAAAGAACTCAGCCTTGCTTCTGTTGGGATGAGAGAGGCCACAGCCAAGGCCCCCGACCCAGACCTGGGCAGGATCCAGGAACACAGATGTCATGGGAATACCTCTGACATCAGGGATAACCTCTGAGCCCAGCATTGAGGAGAGGCCAGATGCCTCCAGCCCCCGCAGCCAGCACCGCACTGGGTCCACAGACCATGTGCTCCCTGCTCCCCTTGCCCATTCCAGTGACTCAGAGCAGGGCCATGCTGTCACTCTTGCTTATAGCTTCCTGGCCTCACCAAGGATGGACGACCATTAGGAAAAAGACAAAGAATCTTGCAATTAATTTCCTCTATTAGCAGTAGGACCCTGAGGGCAGAAACCAGGGCATCAACATCCCTGCTACCTCTCCTGGCCCTGGAGTCTTCTGGGTACTGCATTATGAACAGGAGGGTGGGAGCACATGGAGGCCAGACCTTGGGGACACTCTGTACCCATTCTCAACAGGGTAACACACCTGCTGGGAGCCTGATGCTCCGGGGTCATGTGGCCCCTGACTCCGACTTCCTTGGAGGTAGGAGGGACTGGCACCTGCCTGCTCTCCAGTAACTGAGGGAGTAGAAAAGCTGGCATGAGGGCAGAGGAAAGGGAGGTGAATGACCACTTACTCAGGGCTGACTATGCACTCTGGGCTAGGCCCTGACAGACATTCACTATTGCAGTTCTCTCAACAGCCCTGTCAGGAAGAAATGAGTTCAGAGAGCAAAGCTAGAAATCAAACCAGGGTTTTCTAACTTCAAAGCCACTAGGCCGCACTGCCCCCCACAGACCATCCGCCAATGGAGACAGTGCGGTCACAGTTTAGGAAGTGGTTGCAGGTGAACAGACCAAGTGGCCACCACAATCAAGTGGTGAGTTTAAAGAATGGTGCTCAGGAGACCCAGGGTCAGGGGTCAGACCACAGAATGGGCATGGCCCCTCCCCGAGTCCCTTCCCTTACCCTGTGGTACAAGGGACTGGCTTCCTTAAGCCAGGAGTGCAGACTATGAGGAAAAAGGTGCAAAACTGGGTGCGCTTACCTGCCACCTCCACAATCTGGTGCCGGGCGATGTCGTAGTAAGGGTCATCCCACTTCAGGTGTGTGACAGGTTCTGGGGAGCTGCTTTTGGAGTCATCTGAGGAACATGGCAAAGTCAGGGGCTAGTCTGGGCTAGGCTGGCCCAGTGTTCTCCCTGAGACTTGTGCTCTTGGGCCCTCTCCCCAGGAAGGCTTGTGCTCCTAGCCCCACGCTGGGGCTGGTCAGCTTGCCCCATCTGCCCTCCCAGAGTCTCCCCCCAGCAGGAAGGGGTCTCCCCATCTAAGGTGCCCACCTGACTTGGGAAAGTCGGGCATGTCATCTGAGGGCCAGTTCTTCTCGTCAATGGAGGCCAGCTTCAGCTGGTTCAGAGCCTGGCTGGTGTCATCCAAGGTCAGGTCATCCTGCAGCTCTGAAAGTGGGTCCATAGCTGAGCCTGTCCCCGGCAGCCTCGCCCCACAGAACCTGAAGAGAAACCTGGGAGAGGCGGTTATAGGTGTAAAGAGGGCCAGCAACACCCTCTTATACCTGTAACTGCTATAGCAAGCCTCCTACCCCACTCTTTCCTCCCCCAAGCTCCCCTGTCCCTGAACACTTCTCATCCTTGCCAAGAGTTCCATGTAGCTTCTGGTTCTTCTGGCGCCACAATTGTCTGACATGTTGCCAGAAAAGGCAGCTGGGCAGAGGATGGCACAGCTCAGCGCCTGCCTTCAGGTCCTCCAGCTGGATGGGGAAGAGTCGTGCCAGGCCCTGCACTGCCTACTGCCCCGCTGGCTCAGTCATATCGCCCCAGCTGCAGAGGCAGAGGTCCGTGCCCCTCTCCTAAGGGGTCGGAGAGCACAGAAAGCTTCCAGACCCTAGTAGTTATGGGGTAGAGGTGGCATAAAAATCTAAGGAGCATATGGATGCTCCAAACCCCAAAAGGTCAGCTGTGACCCTGGCTACTCTATCTTTGACCCCTGACCTGGGGAAGAGGAGGTGGCCAAAGACCACAGGGGCCTAGAAAATAGGCCTCTGCTGGCTTTGCCCAGGGAACCAGGAGCAGAGGAAGGAATCTGCCTGCCAGTCATAGCAAACAATCTGCAGGGTCCTGGGGGCTCCCAAGCCCACTCTAATCTGCGAGAGCTCCAGGCGCTAACTTCAAGGTGGCTAAGGTCAACAGACTGCCCCAAGGGCTGGAGGGCACAGAGGGGACAGGGGGAAGTGCATGGCATCATCAGAATGCTGAGATACAAGAGGTGAAAAAGAGAACAGCAGCCAGAGCAGGCAGGAAGGAGAAGAGCCACTCCGAAGCTGGGCTTGCCCAGGTCTGGGGTCTGGCCATGAGGATGTGGGCTGCACGCAGCCTGGAGGCAGCACTTTCTGCCCTCAGCCCTAATGGGAAACACACCCCTCTCTCATCACAAGCTCACCACCTGGGCAAGGGAGTGCAGCTTCAATTCAATCCAGTCAGTCCAACCCCAAAGAGGCTGCTCTAAGCTTGCTGCATTCCTGGAGTCCAAAAAATGACATATATGGTCAGAGAACCATCAGGGCAGATAAGGAATGCAGACGAGACCCAGGCACCGGTAGGAAGAGAGAACTGCCACCGGGGATTCAGACCCTGAACACCTCGGGACTCGGAGGTGGCATGACAACCTCCTGCACATGTCACAGCCAAGGACTCTGGATGGTAAACTGGTTCTGGGTAACTAGCAACAACCATCCTGTTACCAGGGCAACTATACCGACTCAGTGGCAAAAGCTGCTTCAAGCTCCTGAGCCAAAGCTGAGCAGCCAAAAAACAACAACAAAAAACCCCCACCTTTTTCCTCTTCTTCTCCTTTGGTCTTTTTTGCTACCCTTATTCACTACTGCTGCTTACCGCCAAATGTAAGTCTCTTCCCAAGAACACAAATGAAGACTCTCTCCTATTTGGGAATGCATTTCTCCTAGGGCAGTGGTCGACAAACTCATTGGTCAACAGAGCCAAATACCAACAGTATTTCTTGAAATTTCTTTTGAGAGCCAAATTTTCTAAACTTAAACTATATAGGTAGGTACATT
This sequence comes from Myotis lucifugus, assembly GCF_000147115.1. Classification (NCBI taxonomy): domain Eukaryota; kingdom Metazoa; phylum Chordata; class Mammalia; order Chiroptera; family Vespertilionidae; genus Myotis; species Myotis lucifugus. The sequence goes on along the minus strand of NW_005871145.1, from coordinate 3,435,514 downwards.
GTTGTTAACTTAATTAGGGTACTCCTAAGGCTTAGGAAGAGCCACACTCAAGGGGCCAAAGAACCACATGTGGCTCGCGAGCCGCAGTTTGCCGACCACTGTCCTAGGGAGTGCTGCCGTGCCCCTCACTCTGTGCCCCCCTAGTCCCCTTCAACCTTCTAAGGCAGGCAAACCTCAGTCTTGAGGATTCCACCCCTGATTCATCTACATACTCCTCCCTACATTCAACCAGGAGGCTGTGAGGGCTCCGCCGAAGACCCCCTCGCCCCCCAGCTGGATATCAGGGACAGAATGCAGCTCAAAGCAACCCTCCTCCAGACTTGAGCCTTCTCTCCTTCCCTTCTTTCTGGCATTGCCCAGGCACCAAGGGCTCCCTCAGCCCTGCCCACAGTGGGTGCTTGATGCAATGAAAAAGGCAGGGGATGAGGTATTTGGAGAACTGGATTACAGTCCTGCCTAAACCAACGAGTTGCAAAGATGCTGGGCAGTCCTTTTCCTATCTGGTCCTAAATGTCCTCATCTGTAGAAGTGACGGCTCCTTCCACAAATATAATTCTCCAGGGTCCTAAATACTGTGCTGCAGTGAACAGCAGGATTAGAAGGAACAGCTGGTAGCTGAAGTATGTGTGAGGGAGACGGTCATCCTCTACAGTTTGAAAGGAGAACTGGAAGTCCACCTCTTTTCCAGTAACTCCTCTATTTTGTCAGTTCTCTCAGAACTGACCCCTGCTCCCCCATAACCTCCTCTTCTAGAATAACTAATCACAGTTGTTCCCACCTCCCAGCCCCACTGGCCTCTCTCACCACCCTTCAACCCACAGTTGTTGCCCCCTGTGAGCCTGGAAGTTTAGCTCCCACTCAGTGGGAGGGTGAGAAAGCTAGTGAAACTCTGGCATATAGTGCAAGTAAGTATCCTGGCTGCCTCAGACTCCAGGCATCTACAAGCCCTGCTCCACGCTGCAAAATACTTCTTACTGGGAGGCTGTTTTCCCTTCTCAGTAGGTAAAAATCTCAAGATTCACTTTAGGCAGTTTTTACCTACAGGTTTTAACCTTTGGAAGTCTGGACCGCTCCGAATTATTTACTTATTCATTTAAAGTAATTTTTAAATTGATTTCAGATAAAAAGGGAGAGGGAGAGAGAGATAGAAACATGCATGCTGAGAGAGAATCGTTGGTTGCCTGCCTCCTGCACACCCCACACTAGGGATGGAGCCTACAACCCAGGCATGTGCCCTGACCGGGAATGGAACCGTGACCACCTGGTTCATATGAACCTCGGAAATTCTGACAAAATTTGTGGTCTTTTTCCCTAAGACAGATCAGCACTTGCATGAAATCCTGTATGCAATTTTAAGTGGTTCGCATGCCCTCTAAGACTCTCTGTTTAAGAACCCCTGACCTATTCAGAATTACATCTGACACATGTAGCTACTGAATTAATCCACCTCCTAAGTGGAGAAGGGAACCAACCTTTGTTGAAGGCTGTATAGCACCAAGAACTGGACACAAATTACCTTTTAACTTTACAACAGCATCTAAGAGGCATGTACGACTGGGCCCATTTTACAGTGTGAGGACAGTGAGCGCCAGGAAACTAAGCAAATTGCCAACGGCCATACAGCAGAGTCAAGATTTTAATCCATGTCTGTCTAAGGTGGTCTCAGTGTGCAGGGCAATCCCTCAATATTTCTCTAAGTGACTGTAATTCATTCATGCGATTCTCAAGATTCAGAGAGGTTCCACAAAAACAAAACAACAACAACAACAAAACACCCACAAAATAAAGCCTCTCCCCTAATCTCCTCCGAACGTAACTGAGGTAACAACTTGAAATCGCATTCTCTGGCGTCGGGATCGTCCTCCTAGGAGCTCCACACGGTGAAAACGCAAATCCTACAACAGCAAGACTTTCAAGTACAATCACGTTTGCACAGAGCGCCATGGTTTACAAAATCCGGATTGGGTGCACTGATTATGAAACAGAGAAGAAAGCGTGGCCTAATAGGTGGCAGGGTGGAACACTTCCCCCAAATTTCTTTCTCTTCGCGTTTCGCCAGATCGGGGCAGCGAGCCTTTCCCTTCCCAGGGGCTTGCTCGAGGGCAGCGATCTGACCGGGACTCTGCACCAGGGAGGGCAGGAGGAAGGCAGCGAAGGAAGCTGAGTCCTCTCCCTGCGGACCCGTGAGTGGGGCAGAATTCCCGCAGCAGGAAGGCCAGGCTCCCAGGTCCCGTTCCACCCCTCCTCCCTTCCTCGGACCCTCCCCGTCGGGACCGCAGCCCTTCAGACGGCCAGGCCCGGCCCTTCCCTTCCCCCATCACCACCCCGGGAGACCCCGCGCCCAGCAGCTCACCGCGGTCGCGCTCCGCTCCTTTTGCCACGCCTGTCAAAGCTCGGCAAACATCCGGCTCCGCTGCAAAACGGGAACCGCCTCCTCCCCGTCTCCTCACTGCCCAGCCACTTCCGCCACACCTCCAACCCACTTCCGACCCCTTCCCCGCTCCAAACAAGGCCTTTCCTGGAGCCCACTTCCTGTACGCGCCCGTTTGGGAGTAGGACAGCATAACTGTCCGACTCATCCCTCCCAAAAGGAGGCGGCTGGGACGATTCGTTCCTCTTTCTCTGGGACTCGACCCTCCGGTGGCCCTCCGGAATCCTAACCCCGTACTGTTCCCCGACAGGGTTTTGCTTCACCAGTACCGCCAAACTCCCGGTCCTGTGCACCAATGAAGTCCGACTTTTACGATGCTTCCCCGAGAGTAAATTTGGCAGGCCATGACTGTTTCCGGGAGGAGCCGAGAAGGCGATGCTCACTTCCGGCGGAGGGGCTTTCCTGACCGGGGATGGAGGCGGCGGCGGAGCTACTGTTGGAGGGGGAGAGCCTGCAGTTGGGTGAGTGACCTGCGAGGTCGCCGACCCCTGGCCTGGATACACTTGACATTCTCCGGTCTACTCTCTGCCCCCGACCCTTTCTTTCCCTCCCGAGCCCGGGAGCCTCCTCTGGTGCCCTCAGTCTCTGGGGGTTTCTTCAGAGCCCTCGAGCCCCCTCAAATCTCTCAGGGGCTTCCTGGGAGCCTGATGGACCCCTCAGGCTTTCGCCCCCCACGCCTAACTCACGGCCTCTTGGTTCACTCCCTCATGGCCTTCCTATCTCCTTGCAGACCCCGAGCCGCGCCCGCACCCGGGCTCAGGATGGAGCCCTTCTGCAGAAGGCCGTGCTCAGGGCCTCAAAGACCGTCCGGCCTGGCCGACCCGAGCCGTCCACGCTTTAAAGACCCTCCCCCAGGGTTTAGCCCTTGGCCCCTCACTCGTGGAGAAACAGCGCTTGGGGGTCTGGTGTGTCGGGAAGCCTCTGCAGCCAGGACTGCTCTGGGGGCCGCTGGGAGAGGAGGCTGCCTCGGAGCAGAAGGACGAGGGAGTGCAACCACGGCAGGAGCAGGTGTGCAGGGATAGGGTGTCTCATCTTTGTCATTGGAAATTTGGAAGCGGTTCAGACAGCTTCTGCACAGCTCTCCGGTTTGTTAGAAGAAGCAGGGCATTTCTGGAGATTAAGAGGTGCTTTTGTCCTTCCCTCCAGAACTGTCTCTTCCCCTCACCTGCAGTAGTTTAGGAATCGAGGTGCAAAAAGTTGTTAAAAGCTGGATTAATATAGTGTCACTATTGATGAAAGTCAAGAGCCAAGGTTTTGGAATGAAAGAGCCAGGGGATCATATCCTAGCCGTAGTACGTAAGCTAGTTAAATGGCATGTTTCATTTAATTTATAATAATAAAAGCGTAATATGCTAATTAGCCCGGACAGCCAGACGACCTTCCGGAAGAAGGCGGGGGGGGGGGAGGCAGAGGCGGTTAGTGGTGATCAGGCAGGCAGGCAGGCAGGCGGGCAAGCGGTTAGGAGCCAGCAGTCCTGGATTGCAAGAGGGATTGGACCTAAACTGGCAATCGGATATCCCCCAAGGGGTCCCGGATTGTGAGAGGGTGCAGGCTGGGCTGAGGGGACCCCCCCCCCTCCCCTTGCACGAATTTTGTGCACTGGGCCTCTAGTGTAAAATAAACGAATGGCTATTTCCTTACTTTAATCCTTCAGGATTATTTGGAGCAATCGATGAAATGGCATGGGTAAAGGGTTTTATTGCATAAAAAGTACTAAAAAGGAGAGTTGATATTCCTCTTACTACTTTTTCTGTTTGGTACCTACTAGAAAGAGTAATGTATTCAGTTTAGTAATTCTCCACACCCTGGGAGGGAGGTGTGGGGACAGTCTTTTTGGCTTTTTGCTGAATGAAAAGTCAGACACACTGTCTAGTATAGGCAGAACGAGAAACCATTAACCTTCCAGGGGCTTCATCTGAGATCTTAGGAGAGGTTACGTCTGTTTTGTTTGTGTTGTTTCCTCCACTCCGGCCCCCTCAAACACATGGGAGAAGGACTTCTATTGGTTTATTTCAGGACGTGTCACTAGGCCTATGGGGAGACGTGTGTGCTTGTGAGCAGAGTTCAGGCTGGACCAGGTAAGTTACAGGAGAGTATGTAGTCAAGTTGTTCTTCTGCGGCTTTCTGTTGTGGCATGGGATGGACCCGGAAGCTGACTGTAATTCCCCACACAGTGATCTTTCGCAGTGATCAAAGGCATGGGGTCCTTAGGACTCAGGCTGACCAAGAACTGGGCTTACAGAGAGGGCCACTTGAAGAGGGTCTCTTGAGCTCGCTCTTGCTCTGCTTTGCAGTTTGGTGCAGCGGGGCAGGCTGGAGAGTGAGGGAAACGTGGCCCCGGTGTGGATCAGCGAGAGGCTCCACCTGCAGGTGTACCGGGTCGTGCTGCCAGGCTTTGAGCTGCTACTGTGGCCCCGGTCTCCCTCTGAGCGCCTCAGCCCCACCCAGTCCAGGCTAGAGGAAGAGGCAGCCATGGCTGTGGTGACAGAAGTGGAATCTGCTGTACAGCAGGAAGAGGCCTCTCCTGGGGAGGATGCAGGCGAACCTTGTACAGGTATGTGTCAAATACTATAGTAAATGCTGACTTCCCAAATTATCACCAAACAACTATTGATAAGCCAAAGCGGAGCTTATGGCTGAAGAAGGTAAGGTAGCACACTACAGAGCCCTAGTAGCTTTTCTGAAGGGGTAGGGCAAAGCCTGGATATTTATTGAAAATTTGAAGTCTGGTATAAGGTAGATCTTTCAGTGTGGGATAGGAGCAGGGCTTGATTTGATTGGTTAAGGAGCATGACATAATAGTAGTTTAGGATTCAGGGACACAGGAAGGCTAGAATTTTCAGGCAAGAGTCTCAGAGTCTTGGGGTATAAACTGTCATTTGATACTTTCTATTGAAGAGTGATGAGTCTTTTCCTTGGAATCAACCATATAAATCTTTGCAATTTTTGAAAAAAATATATATTTTATTGATTTTTTACAGAGAGGACGAGAGAGAGATAGAGAGTTAGAAACATCGATCAACTGCCTCCTGCACACCTCCTACTGGGGATGTGCCCACAACCAAGGTACATGCCCTTGACTGGAATCGAACCTGGGACCCCTCAGTCCGCAGGCCAATGCTCTATCCACTGAGCCAAACTGGTTACGGCAATATTTGCAATTTTTATCTTCCTGAATAAGTTTCTGGGAATAGTAAGATTATGTTGATGAAGACAGCAAGTTGTGTATAAGTTTTCAATTCATTATGATTCTTCTATCTGGGGTGGAGATTGGTTCCTTTATTTTCAAATGAGCTAAGGTGAGGAGGAAGTGGTCTCAACTTACCGTAAGTTCATGTCTCCAGAGGCAGAACAAGGGGACTCTGAGATGGCCTTACTCTAGGGATTATCCAGATGTCTGCACACTGTGGTTTCCAGGAGTGCTTCCCCAGTAAGCACGTGCGTCTGGACAGGAAGATAAATGGAGTATGGGGCTCATGCACCAGGGAAAAGATTAATGTCATTGCTCCCACTGAAGACTAGGGGCTGAATAGGAAAAGACACATTTCTATAATTTCCTAGTCATACTACTGTCACCATCTGCTACAGTCTCTATTGACCCTATCACTCCACTCTTACTTTGCAGATCTTGGGTACCAATCACCCCCCAGCATCCAGGCAGAGAGTATGGCGAGCTTTGGACTTAAGCCCCAAACCCAGGACCAACTTTCCAAGAAGAGCCTATCACTTGGCCCATTGCCCCAGGATGGGAGCATGGACGAGGAGGACCCACCCCAGACACAGGTGCCAGCTGAACTTCAGAGCAGCTCCACTACCCAGCAAGGCCTAGAGAGCAGTGAGGCCACTTCCTCATCTTCTGCCGGCGGCACCCAGCAGCATGCTCACCTGGTCAAGAAGTTACATAGCCCCAGTGATCAGTGTCCACCTGGAGCAAAGACCTCAGAGCCCAGGGCCCTGCAGAATGGAGAGCAGCACTCCAGCTTCTCTGCACACTTGGGGAGCCCTCCTGTCCCAACGGGAAGCTCCCTGAAAAGGGGGCGACAGTACCGGTGTGGGGAATGTGGCAAGACGTTCCTGCAACTGTGCCACCTGAAGAAGCATGCATTTATACACACGGGCCACAAGCCCTTCCTTTGTACTGAGTGTGGCAAGAGCTATAGCTCAGAGGAGAGCTTCAAAGCCCACATGCTGGGCCACCGCGGGGTACGGCCCTTTCCCTGCTCACAGTGTGACAAGGCCTATGGCACCCGGCGAGACCTCAAAGAGCACCAGGTGGTACATTCAGGTGCCCGACCCTTTGCTTGTGACCAGTGTGGCAAGGCCTTCGCCCGCCGGCCTTCCCTGAGACTGCATCATAAGACCCACCAGGTGCCACCTGCCTCTGCCTCATGCCCGTGCCCCATATGTGGTCGGCCCCTGGCCAACCAGGGCTCTCTGCGGAACCACATGCGACTCCACACGGGGGAAAAGCCCTTCCTGTGCCCGCATTGTGGCCGGGCGTTCCGCCAGCGGGGCAACCTACGCGGGGCACTTGCGTCTGCACACAGGGGAGCGCCCTTATCGCTGCCCACACTGTGCTGATGCTTTCCCCCAGCTTCCTGAACTGAGGCGCCACCTCATCTCCCACACCGGGGAGGCCCACTTGTGCCCCGTGTGTGGGAAGGCCCTCCGAGACCCACACACGCTGCGTGCTCATGAGCGCCTGCACTCGGGGGAGAGGCCCTTCCCGTGCCCCCAGTGTGGCCGGGCGTACACACTGGCTACCAAACTGAGGCGCCACCTCAAATCCCACCTGGCTGACAAGCCCTACCGCTGCCCCACCTGTGGCATGGGCTACACCCTCCCCCAAAGCCTCAAGCGGCACCAGCTCAGTCACCAGCCCGGGGCATCCTCCAGCCCACCCTCTGTGCCTCCGGCTGCTTCAGAGCCCACTGTGGTCTTAGTACAGACTGAGCCAGAAGTACTGGACACATGCAGCGAACAGGATGTCTCCCCAACCCGGCACGTCTTCGAGGTCACCATTTCTGAGAGCCAAGATAAGTGCTTTGTGGTGCCGGAGGAACCGGGCCCCGCCCCCAGCCTGCTGCTCATCCAGAAGGACATGGGCTTTAGCCCCTGGGCAGAAGTGGTGGAGGTGGAGACAGGCACCTGACTCTCTCGTCTTTCCCTAGCAGAGCTCTACATAAAGACGATGTTTTCTAGGTGCTGGGTGTCTGGATCTTCTTTCTCTTTGGGTTGCCTGATAGAGATTAGAGTCGGCTAGGAGAAGCAGGTCCAGGACTTCCCTTCCTGCTTATGGACCACCACCAACTTGTTTCCCAATACTTTAGGGTAAACCTCCTAAGATCTTTTTTTTAAATTTAATATATTTTATTGATTTTTCACAGAGAGGAAGGGAGAGGGATAGAGAGCTAGAAACATCCATGAGAGAAAAGCATGGATCAGCTGCCTCCTGCACACCCCCCACTGGGGATGTGCCCGCAACCAAGGTACATGCCCTTGGCCGGAATCGAACCTGGGACCCTTCAGTCTGCAGGCCGACGCTCTATCCAGTGAGCCAAACCAGCTAGGGCCTAAGATCTTTTTATCCACTTCTGGGAGAGCTTGTTCTGAATCTTTCCCTAGGAACTCTATAAGGTGCTTATTGGAGCATCAGAAGTGACCTGCCCAGTGAGGTAGTCAGGTAGCTGGCAGCCTGCTGCCCTGTGGGGTGCTTAGTGCTGGGGTAGCCACTCCCATCGAGCTCCCTGAAGATCAGGCTCTTTTATTGGGAACCAAACTGCGTGACTTTTAAGGGTTAAAAGGCTAGAGACTGAGCTTAGCTTACAGCTCACAAGTCTCTGTAATTCAGCCTAAAGCTCCTTTTGGCAGCTTTTCTTACCACCTTAGGGCTGTGAAGTTGGTTTTCTGTGCTGAAGGACGCCAGACTCAATGGAGATGTTTAGGGAGGGCTTGATCTGTACCCTTCTGTGTCCCTGGCCCAAATGCAGCCCTGGTGAGGGCTGCACTGCCTTAGGTGCTGGGGATGCAGCTGTGAGCAAGATAGGCAGAGGCAGTGCCCTTTACAGAGCTCATGATCCACAGGGGGCAGAGAGCACTGGATAAGAGTTCAAAGGAGCATCACACGGTGCTGTGGGTCTGTTTCTTGGGATGTCGGCCTGCAGACTGAAAGGTCCCAGGTTCGATTCCGGTCAAGGGCATGTACCTGGGTTGCGGGCACATCCCCAGTAGGAGATGTGCAGGAGGCAACTGATCGATGTTTCTCTCTCATCGATGTTTCTAACTCTCTATCTCTCTCTCTTCCTCTCTGTAAAAAATCAATAAAATATATTAAAAAAAAAAAAAAGAGTTCAAAGGAGCATCACACGGTGCTGTGGGTCTGTTTCTTGGGATGTTTTTACTTGAGGCATCAGGGAACATGCCCGCAAGGAATAATAATGATAGTAGACCCTCAGCCATGATTGTGGGCCAGTCCTTCGTGTGAGTTTATTTATACACTCCTCATAGCAACCCTGTGAGGTAGCTGGTTATTATTTTACAGATGAAGAAATAGGAACAAAGATTTTTAAGTATCCTACCCAAGGTAACAAGGCTACTAAATGGCAGAGCTGACATTCAGTCCCAAATAGTCTAGCACTGGAGTGAGGATCTTAACCTCTGCACTGCGCTGTCCCTCATTTCAGCTGCAACTTGGTGGGTAAGTAAGTACAAGTGGTGTGTGGGGAGCTGCATCTGAAAAAGCCCTGATGAGAGCCCTGAGGTGGAGCCAGGTCACATAGGCCTTGCTTCAGGAGCTTGGACTTTATTCCCAGGACATCTAGGAACTCCTTGAAGGGTTTTGAGCAGGGGAATGACATGGTCAGATTTGTGTGTGAAGAGACTATGGGAGAAGATTGGCAGGTGAGGTGCAGTTGTGGGGAAATCAGCTGGGAAGGATGGTCACAGTGGACATGCAGAGGAATGGAGTCATCCATCCAACAAATGTTTCTTGAGCACTTGCCGTAAGTTGTTAGGGATCTAGCGGTAATAAAAATCTGCTCTGATACAGTTACATGCCAGTGTGCAAAGACAGACAGTAAGTAAATACATGTCAGACTGTAAACGCAGCGAAGACGAGTAATGCAGGGGAGTCTCACAGGGGGAGTGTGGTTTCGCAGAGGGTGGTCAGGAAAGGCCTCGTGGCACAAGCAGAGACCTTGTACTGTGAGGGAGTGGGCCAGGCTGTGTCTGCGGGAGGCCCAGCAGAGGGAGTAGTACCAGCAAAGCCCAGTGAGTTCATGGAAGAACAAGGGGCAGAGTGGCCAAGGTGGACCTTGGAAGAGGGTGGGGTCAGGGTGAGTGCTGTGGGCCATGTAAGGATTGATTGGATATGTTCTGTGGGAGGTACAAGTGACAGATTCAAAGACAGAGAGATCTAACTACTGCTTTCTGGCTTAGCAAGTTAGGTAGCGCCAGGGTGAGAGCAAGACAATTCTAATTGTGGTTTTGTTGGGTTGATGTGCCTGTCGCGGGAGACACTAGCTGGGAGGTGGTCATTGAAGCTGTGGGAGCAGCGAGAGTGAGCAGAGGGGAGGAGGCTTGCTCTCCAGGTGCGCTGAGAGGAGGAAGGCTCCTCAGGAGAGACAAAATCAGCCTTTGACAGAACAGCCTGCAGATTGTGGCACAGAAGCTGATGGGAGAGCGTCTCCACAGGAAGAAGAGGTAGCAATGTCCTTCGCTATTGAGAGGGTTGGAATTTGTGGAAGTCACGGATGAGCTGAGTGAGAGCAGTTGTCAGCCAGATTAGATTGCTTTGAGGAGTGGGGAGCAAGAGAGACAGGAAGAACAACTCTCGGATCCTTTTGTAAGTTAAATCAACATGAGAGCTTAGCAAGAGGAAATAACCCAATTTAATTAATTACATGTGTATGTACAGGAGCCCCACATAACAGAGTCAGAGACCATCACATATGTGAGAGATTCAGGGACAGAAAGGAAAAATGAGGTATGTATGGCGACCTGAGCCAAGGAATGAGATAAGATGTCCTGAGGCTTTGGGGGTGGGGGGTGGGGGCGGTGTGTGTGTGAAAGTCATTCACAGGATGATAAAGCAGATGTCCAGTAATTAGAAGTTTGCCCTGACCTACAGGTAGGTCATAAAATTATTTCAGGTTATAACTCTTATGGATAAGGCTCCAAATTTAAATTCTTTAAGGGAGAGGTAAAAGTTTATTTTGAGCTCACAGGGTCTCAAATTACCTTCAGCTCAAAATAATCCACATGCTAAAGGGGTACCTCTTGGGTAGGCCTGTCCTGAGCCCCTTCGTCAGTGAACGACAAAGCCAGAACCGAAATGTCGCATGTTCTCCAGCTTCCTAGCACGTGCTCACAATGTCAGAAGCAGCCCATGCCTCCCACTTTCCCCCTGACACTAACCCAGCCGCCCACCCGACCTGAATAAGTTCTTGGCAAAGTGTAACTCTGAAATTTTCCGCGGGGAGGAGGACAGCAGGAAATCGTGATCCGAGGAGAGAAAAAAAGCCACACCATCCAAAGCCTAAGAAACAGTTGCTAATATATTTAGTTAGCCAACCCCGTTTCTTGGAGTCTGCATGAGGCTCGATATATCTTAATCTTTCCCAGTTATTGCCTCAGGCAGGGTCATATGCCTAGTGTTGCTAGTATCCTGGGGATGTACTCATTGCTTGATCTTGAGCTGTGCAGTGACGCAGGGATGCTTTGGGATTCTGGGGAGGCCTGTTGACATTCCACAACCATCCTCAGGCCCAAAGCTGGGATGCTCACACCCCTTTGCCACATCCCCACACAGATGGAGAACTTCTCTCAGTTAAAGCTGTCCCTGGTGATGCAGAGCAGGTTCAAATCAAAGCCAAGAAATGTGAAGGCACTGGGTCCTGGCCGGGTCGCTCAGTTGGTTAGGGCATCATCCCCATACGCCAACGTTGCAGGTTTGATCCCTGGTCAGGGCACATACAAGAATCAACCAATGGCCCTAACAGGTTTGGCTCAGTGGATAGAGCATCAGCCTGCGGACTGAAGGGTCCCGGGTTCAATTCCGGTCAAGGGCACATGCCCAGGTTGCGGGCTAGATCCCCAGTACGGGGTGTGCAGGAGTCAGCTGATCAATGGTTCTCTCTCATCATTGATGTTTCTATCTATCTCTCCCTCTCCCTTCGTCTCTGAAATCAATAAAAAAAAAAAAAAAAAAGAATCAACCAATGAATGCGTAAGTAAGTGGAGCAACAAATCGATATTTCTCTCCCTCTCTAAAAAAAAAAAAAAAAATCAAGTTTGAAGGCACCTGGCTTGGGAGCCTCCGCTCTGCCAGCACTCATGATGAAGCGAGAATGGGCATCAGAGAGCATTGTTCAAGCTCGTACCACAGATGAGAAAATGGAGGCCTAGAGGACAGTCACTTGCTAAGGCATGAGACCAGGACAGGGCCTCCGTCTTCTGCCGCCTAACTTAGTGCTTTTCCAGCTAAAATAAAATGCAGTGACTGTTCCTGGAAAGACAGGTCACTGGAATATCTGTTTGTTTTTAATCTTCACCCAAGGATATTTTAGAGAGAGTGGAAGAGAGAGGGAAGAGAGAAATATCCATGTGAGAGAAACACATCGATTGGTTGCCTCCTGCACACGCCCTGACCAGGGCCCCGGCAGGGAGGAGCCTGCAACCGAGGTACGTGCCCTTGACTGGAATTGAACCTGGGACTCTTCAGTCCACAGGCCAACGCTCTATCCACTGAGCCAAACTGGCTAGGGCTGGAATATTTTTTTAACTGAGAAAACATTTTCCTCCTTTCAAAATATTTTTGTTCGTCACAATGTCAAAAGTTCCTTTTTCCCCACATGCACCAGGTCCCTCCCTGTGATCTTCCCAGACGGTACATGATCGCAGTCCGGACCCTGACCGGCCAGGCCCCAAGGAGGACAAGGCGAGAACCTGTGCTCCCGGTGTTTCTGCTCTTTGTCCTTCTGTCCTAATTAGACCCAGGACTAATATTTACCTTGCATTCTACAAACAGGAAATGGGGGAGGGCGGGGAACAGGGAGGGAGAGGGGCTGTGTGGAACCAGCAGTTGCTCTCGTCTAGCCCAGGCCCACAGACAGGCATGAGGAGACAGGGGTTTGGGCTGGTCCCTCTTCCCAGCCAGGCAGCAGGTCCTGGGAGATGAGAAGAAATAGAGCAGGGACCCTAGAGGCCCTGGCCCCGGCTCCACGTCCCAGCAACCACTATACACAAACATTCCTCCGCAGCTTCCCAGGCGGGCAGGAGGGGAATGGGACCCTCCGTCAGTGGCTGCGAGGCCGGGCAAATGTTGGCTGTTCCTGCCCCAGTGTGTCCTGGGCAAGGTGGGCAGTACCCATCGAATCACACCCTTGTCTCTTTTTTCTTATATCTGTGTTTTGTGATCACACAAACCTCCCGTTGGTTTACATCAGTGGTTCTCAACCTTCCTAATGCCGCGACCCTTTAATACAGTTCCTCATGTTGTGGTGACCCCCAACCATAAAATTATTTTCGTTGCTACTTCATCACTGTAAATTTGCTACTGTAAACAATATGTAATTATATATGTGTTTTCCTATGGTCTTAGGTGACCCCTGTGAAAGGGTCGTTCGACCCCCAAAGGGGTCGCGACCCACAGGTTGAGATCCGCTGGTTTACATCCATATATGTACAGATTATTAAGCACTTACTATATTTCATGGGGTTTACGTTCATAATCTCCGTTACTCCTCATAGCCAAGTACTATTCCCAATGTACAGATGGGAAACTGAGGCACCCAGAGATTAAAGCGACCGCCACCACGTGTTAGTACTGGAAGGAGCCTCGGGAAGACCTTGTGACCCTGCTGGCCCAAGTTGGCCCATGCCTCGGGGAAGGAGGGCGGATGATGGTGGTCCACTGGTCTTTCCTTCGTGACTTCCTCCCAAACCTGTCCTCCAGGAGGTGGGGTGGACTATCTATTCACTTGTCCTCATGGCCCTGACCTGCTGACCTCTTCCTCACAGTTGATTTCTTCATGTTAGTTTAACATTAACCCAGAGGGGTCAGGAGGAGCCCGGAGAGTCCCGGGAGCGGACACACTATGCCGCACGTCCGAGGGCCGTGGCCCGCTGGCTGCCTGGCCGTGGTTGCTCTGTTTAGCCTTGTGCACAGCCAGCATGGTAAGGAGGGCTTGGAAGCTGGGACAGGCTGGGGGGCTAGGAGATGGGCCCGTGGGCGGGGGTCCCCTTGCTCGACAGAGAACCCAGAGCCTGCCTCCAGGTGGGCTTCAGCCCACGGTATCCAGCTTAGGGAAGGAGTCCGGTGCTCAGGGCTGGCTGGATGGGACCACTTCTCTCTTGCAATATGGCGAGCGGGCTGGGGGTGACCAATTAAAGGAGCGGAGGCCATCCCAGACCTCTGCTTTCGGAAGCCGCCAGGGTAGGCCAGGCTCGCTTCCTGCCCTCTCGATGGGCTTCCTCAGGCTACCGTCCCACCCCTCCTACTGCAGTGTTCCTGGCCCCTCAGCAAGCACTGTCGCTGCTCCAGCGGGCCCGACGTGCCAACAGCGGCTTCATGGAGGAGCTGCGTAGCGGCAACCTGGAGCGAGAGTGCCTGGAGGAGCAGTGCAGCTACGAGGAGGCCTTCGAGGCCCTGGAGTCTTCCACGGCCACGGTGAGGGCTGGGGGCCCTCCCAGCGGGCCCACCTCTAGGACCACAAATGAGGGGAACAGGGAGCTCACAGTCTTCGCTGATAATCTCACCTCTGGGCCCCATTTCACTGGGCTGCCAAGGTGAGCAGCCCTTTGCTTGGAGGCCAGACACCAGGTCCCAGGGCCGAGGGAGGCTCCAGGACCTCAGGGGCCTCTCAGCTGTCAGACATATGACTATGTCGGGACCTCTGGAGCCCCAGGCCCCCGTGGCCTCTCGGCTTTGGCTTTTCTGCTAACTCTGCCACCTCGAGGTACGGGACTCTGGTGAGGCTGGGAGCCCTGGCAGCCTTTCCCTCCCTTGGGGCTCTGTCTGGGCCTCACGCCCTCTCTCCTCCTGTCCACCCACCCAGGGCAATCCCTTCCTGTCTTTGTTGGGGTGAGGGAGCGCCCCTCCCTTCAAATACCCTTCTCAGTGGACTTGGGCTTTTGGAAACAAAAGTAGGGAACTCTGCCATAGACCTCCCAGAGCCTCCCCTGTGTGACCAGGGTAAGAGGAAAAGGAAAGTATAACGAGACATAACATTTAAGAAACAAAACAAAAAGGGTCCTGCCACAGCCTCACACTCAGCCCTTGTTTTGCAGGATGCGTTCTGGGTCAAGTACACAGGTGAGCACAGGGAAAGGCCTGCTTCAGGGAGGGCGTGCTGGGCCCCAGTTAGAGCGTATTCTGCTCTGGAGACTCTGGTCCATCAGTTCATCCACCCCCCACCCCCTGCCTCTTTCCTTCCATGCATCTGTTGTCCATCTCTCTGTTTCTGAACGTTGTCCTGCCCTTGACTTAAGCCCATCCTGTCCCTACCCTAATACCAAAGGTGTTTCTGGGTCTCTTCCAGCTTGTGACTCGGTGAAGAAATCTCGAGAAATGCTCGTTAAATGCCTGGAAGGTGAGGACCTGACATGGGGGTGGCGGGACCGGATGCCAGGGGGCCAGCCTGGGAGAAGAGCAGAGTAGGGGTGGGTTAGGAGGTGGCCCAGCGGGGCAGCCCCTAGCACCTGACATTCCCTTTCCATTCCTGTGATCAAAGATGTATCATTGTGCCTGGCTCTGTGCCTGGCAGTCAATACGATGATTAATATTGGAGAAACGAGCAAATGAATGGATAATGAATTAACCTTTAAGGCCTCACTCTCATCAGGGCTCCTCTTTCCCACGTCTCCAGGACAGAGCTTTAATGAGGTCACATTCATTCTCCAAAACCTGGAGTGGCTCCCCATTGCTTCCACTACAAAGCACCAGCTTCTTAGCCTGGCGAAGTTTGCAGGGTCTAGCCTTCACCTCCCCTCTAGCCTTATCTCCCATCACACCAACCATGACCCAGACCCCATGCCAAGATGGTCCGACTTCCTGGCCCTGGCTCTCATTATCGTCTTCCCCTGGAGCAGTCATTACAGCCTGCTGACAACATCCCTGTCCTTCGAGGATTAGTTTAAATGCCATCACCTTGCAAAGCCTTATAATACACTGTTAGTGTGACAATAGGCTCCATAACATGGAACTCTAATTGCTGGCCATCCTTTCAGTGGTTAAATAACTTATTCAACAGACATGTGATGTGCCAGGCACTATGTCGAGTGATGGGGGTTTTAAGAGATCAAGGAGCTCACGGTTTCACAGAAAAACAAAAACACGAGACATCCAGGTGATTGCTGGGAAAGTTCTGTTGCAGGTGCCGAGAGAACGTCAGAAGAAGGAGCCTTTAGTTTGTCAACAAACTCAGGGACCGCTCCCTAGAAGAAGTAGAGTCCTACCTGGGTTTGTGGGACACACCGATGAGTGTATATCAAGGCAAAGGAAAGGGCCTGTGCTAAGGCCCTGAGGCACGAGGCGCTAAGCTAACAAGGCAGGTAGCCCAGGGCCTGACTAGGCCTTGTTCCCGGGTTCATCCTGCTGGCCACGAGGAGACACCGCGTATAATCAGCTCCACGAGGGCAGGGACCTGCCTTGACGAGGACTGACTTGTTCATCACGGTGTCCTTAGTCCCTGGCACAGTGCCTGTCGGAGGGTTGCCACATGGTGGGCACCAGTAAATATTTGGTGACTCCTGTTAAATGGATTGGACAACTGCTGAGTGCAGAGGAGGTGCTGAGTAAATTCAGGTGAAGGGTTGTGAGCTGGGAGCCAAGCTTTGCTAAGTGACGGGGGGGCAAATCCTGCAGGTAACTGTGCCGAAGGTCTGGGTATGAACTACCGAGGGAACGTGAGCTTCACCCGGTCAGGCATCGAGTGCCAGCTATGGCGGAGTCGCTACCCACATAAGCCTGAGTGAGTGACGGGCAGGCCTGTCTGCCAGCGGGCTGAGAATGGGGAGCAAGGAGACGGGGTGGGGGTGGCAGGGGAGACATGGCCTCTAGCTGAGCAATTTCCTTTTCCAGAATCAACTCCACCACCCACCCTGAAGCAGACCTGCAGGAGAATTTCTGCCGCAACCCAGATGGCAGCACCACGGGGCCTTGGTGCTACACTTCAGACCCCACTGTGCGGAGGGAGGAGTGCAGTATCCCTGTCTGTGGTGAGCGGGGGCCATTGGGTGGTCCATGGCCAGGCAAGGGGTCTCCATGGGGCCAGGGGCCGTTGGTCAGGGAGGTCAGGAGACCAGAGAGTGGGCTTCCAGCCTCCACCCACCCTCCCATCCTCACTTCCGTACGACCCAGGCTGCAGCTCATCCAGATATGCCTTCCTTCCTGCTCGGGACACTGTTCCCTTCAGCAAGGCCTCCCCGGCCATTTCAGTCCACGTGCCCTTTTCTGAGCACCTCAGAGCATTATTATTTCCCTCCAGGCAGCAGTTAGCTACCGTCACAATAATGCTGCAGAACCCACAAAATCACCACCACCACAAAAGCTCAGGGGCATACACCAACAAGCATTCACTTCTTACGTGTCTGGGGTGGGCTGGGGCGGCGCGGCTCCTGTGTCTGTGGGTCCATGATGTAGTCTGGGCTCGGCTGGTGGCTCTGCTCCAGAGCTGGGCTTCCGCGTGGCTTAGGCGCAGGTCTGCTCCACACATACTCACTCTGGGGCAGAAGCTAAAGGCATCATCTTCCTTTGGTGATGGCAGAGTACAAAACTCGGCAGAAATACACCATGTGTCTGTCTTCAGGCCTAGGCTTAGAACTGGCACAGTCGGTTCTGCCCACGAGCCATTGGCCAGTGCAACCACAAGGTCAAGGTCAAGGTCAAGGTCAAGAGGTGGAGAAAGCATGCTGCCCTGTGTAGACGTCTGGAGTCCTCCCAGCTGTATTTCCCGTGTGCCCCTAAGAGAACACAGAATCCTTTAAAAACTCCAGGCAGTCACTACCAATAGATTACAGGTAGCCCTGCCATAGTTACGGAGGTGAAACCTAGTTACTATCTCGGGCTTGTGATGCACCAGACACGTCTACATTTATTTTGTTTAAATCTCTCAACAACCCTGCGAGAACATCAGTCAGTACCCCTTTCAGAGGCAAGCACACGGCAGCTCAGAGAGGCGTTACCTGAGGTCTTGGAGGAAGAAGGCTCGAGGCAGGGATTCAGCTCCGGGCTGTCTGGCTCCCCCTGTGGTCCCACCCTCTCTGCTCCCTTCCTCCTCACCCACCAGGCCAAGATCGCCTCACTGTGGAGCTGACCCCGCGCTCCAGAGTCCCCACAGCGAGCCTGTCACCTCCGGCTGACCAGTGTGTCCCTGAGCGTGGCCAGCATTACCAGGGTCGCCTGGCGGTGACCGTACAGGGGTCCCCCTGCCTGCCCTGGGCCAGTGTGCAGGCCAAGGCCCCGGGCAAGGACCAGAACTTCAAACCGCTTGTGCCGCTGGTGGAGAACTTCTGTCGCAACCCAGACGGGGACCAGGAGGGCGCGTGGTGCTACGTGGGCGGCGGGAAGCCCGGTGACTACGAGTACTGCGGCCTGAACTACTGTGGTGAGGGGGCAGGGCTGGGGCCCGAGACAGGGCACGAAACCCGGAGGGAATAACAGGAACAGCCTTCCCTAATTTACGGTTACCACGTGCGCACGTGAGTACGCTCACTGCAGCCTTCCACTGCCCAGGTGGGACTAGGTTTTCTCCCCATTTCACCGCTGAGTATAATGAGGCCCTGAGGTTCTAGGAGGTGGGTGAGGAGTGGCCGGGTCCTGTCCCAGCCGGCGCCTGGCTCTCTGCAGAGGAGCCGGTGGACGAGGTGACGGTCGATGGGCAGAGCCTGGACCTGGAAGCGGCCATCGATGGGCGCACCACCGAGGAGAAGTTCCAGCCCTTCTTCAATGAGAAGACCTTCGGGGCTGGGGAGGCAGGTGAGGCTGCCAGAAGTGGGGGCAGGTGGGTGCGTGGTCGTGGGGCAGGGTCTGCGCTCGGCCCCTCACCACCTGGCTTTGCTCGCAGACTGTGGGCTGCGGCCTCTGTTTGAGAACAAGTCGCGGGCGGACAAGACGGAGCACGAGCTGCTGGAGTCCTACATCGACGCGCGCATCGTGGAGGGTTGGGACGCGGAGAAAGGCCTGGCGCCTTGGTGGGTCCCTGAGCCCAGCTGCCTTCACTGGGCTGCAGCCCTCACCTCTGCCCCCGTCCCTGGAGGGGTTCTCTCCCCCCACAGGCTTCATGGGTAATGGGCGCCGAGCACCGGCACCTCACTGAGTCCCAGCGATCTTCTGAGATTGGCTTTGTTAGTTCTCATAAGCGGGGGCATCGCTGAGGCCCAGGGCGTTTCAGTGACGCTGCTGATGGACAGTCTGGGGCCAGGAGAACGGGGGTCAAGTCCACAGCAGGGCCTGACCCGGAGCTGGGCTCAGCTGCACAGCTCTGGCCGGGAGGGAGCCGGAGAGGGGTGCTCAAGGCAGGACGCTGCCCCTCCCTGTCACATGGATGGCCCCGGCCCCAAAGGTGACCAGGTCAAGCTGGGGCCTGGGCCCAGCAGGCAGTTCTGTTCAGTTCTTAAAAATGGGACTTTGTACTTCTGGGGCCAGTGGGCGGGGGCGGGGGGCGGGGGAGCAGCTCCCTGGCTCTCATGCTCCCTGTTCTCCCTCACAGGCAGGTGATGCTTTACCGGAAGAGTCCCCAGGAGCTGCTGTGCGGAGCCAGCCTCATCAGTGACCGCTGGGTCCTCACTGCTGCCCACTGTCTCCTGTACCCCCCTTGGGACAAGAACTTCACTGCGGATGACCTTCTGGTGCGAATTGGCAAGCATTCCCGCACCAGGTACAGAACTGGGGGCACAGGGGTCTGGCGGGGGTCTCAGCCCTCCAGCGTGATGGTGAGGGGCTCTGGTGCATGTCTGTCCGCCTCCCGCCCTGGAAAACGGTCTGTGCCGCAGAGTCTGTCCTGCCACATCCTGATAGGCTGGGAGCTGGGGTCAGAGGAACTAAGACTTTGCAAAGAGCAAACTCCTGGCCTGTCTCCAGACACCAGGACATGGCCCAGGTGTGACCTTGAAGAGAGGCTCTCTGGACCAGAGCCTGCCGCCTGCGTCCCTCCCCATAAGCCCTGTGCAGCTCCGCCCGCGGGTCCCCCTGACTCTCAGACCTTGAGGGCAGGCGGTTTCCTTCCTCCGGGAACCGCTGCCTCCGAGTGGCTTATGGCTTCTCCGTTTCTCTGTTGGGGTCTGCGCAGGTATGAGCGAGGCATCGAAAAGATCTCCATGCTGGAGAAGGTCTACATCCACCCCAGGTACAACTGGAGGGATATCCTGGACCGCGACATCGCCCTGCTGAAGCTCAAGAGGCCCATCTCCTTCAGCAACTACATCCACCCCGTGTGCCTGCCCGACAAGCAGACGGCAGCCAGGTGGGGCAGCCAGGGGGCCGTTAGCTGAGAAGTCTGGGCTGCGCTCTGGGCCTGACTGACCCTGGTAGGCCTTGCAGAAGGGCCTTCCTTTTTCCAGGCCTCAGTTCTTTGAACAAACCTGAAAGTTCTTTGTGCACTGGTGTTTGAGATTCAGGTCTCTAAGGGATGGTGTTGGGGCTAGAGAGGCTACTGGAGGGTCGGTTCTCACCAGGTCCCTCTGCCTTCCCCAAAGGTTGCTCCAGGCTGGATTCAAAGGGCGGGTGACGGGCTGGGGCAACCTGAAGGAGACGTGGGTAGCCAGTCCTTCCGAGGTGCAGCCCAGCGTCCTGCAGGTGGTGAACCTGCCCATCGTGGAGCGACCGGTCTGCAAGGCCTCCACCCGCATCCGCATCACCGACAACATGTTCTGTGCTGGCAAGTCCCCCGGGTGTGGCTCGGCGGGAGGGAGCAGCGGGGCCTCAGGTTGGGGGAATGGAGACATGTTAGGAGCACAGACCTGTTCAAGCCCTGGCGCCAGTCACTCACAAGCCGCATGACTGGGCAACGTCGCTTAACCTCTTGCAGATTCCGGTTCTTCCTCTATAAACGGAGAGAAAAGCCTCTGTTCCAGAAGGCTGTGTGAGGGGTTCAGTGAGGTGTCGTGCTGGTCACTGGTTAAGTTGTCAGGATGTGTTGGCCCAGAGAGCAGCAGAGATCTTGGGGGTGGAGGGAAGCCATTGATGTGTTCAGTCATTAAACAGATATTTATCGAGTGCCTACTATGAGCCATGACGTATTCCAGAGTGTACAACAAGGACTCAGATGAACAGTGCACCTGTCGTCAGAGAGCTTTCCTAGAAGGAGGGAGTGTCAGAAAACAGATTTAGAGTAGCAATCCCTGCTGGGAAGAAACAGGAAGCAGAGTAAAGTAAGGGAGAGAGAGAGATGGGGACAGGAGTGCTTTTCTAAATAGAGTGGCTGGAGAAGGTCTCTCTGAAGTGACATTTGGGCAGAGACCAGAAGTGAAGGAGTGAATCAGTCTAGGGAAGTGTACTGCAGGCTGAGCGGACAGCAGGGGCCAAGGCCCTGAGGTGGAAGCAGGCTTGGTGTGTCTGAGTGGGAGGCCTGAGTGGCCGGAGTTCAGTTAACACAGGAAGGACAGCAGGAGATGAGGGAAGATTGGTGGGCAGGCAGAGATGGGCACTTCCATTAGGGCCCGGAAGGACTTTGGCTTTTATTGAGATAAGAAGTGATTGGAGGGTTTGAGGCAGGTGAATAAATGGTCTAACTTAACTTAAAATTTTTTTTAAATGTTAGTGTAATTTCTTTCAGACTCACAGAAAACTGCAAAAATAATACAAAGAATTTCTGTATATCACCATTGAGATTCTGCCACCCCCACTTTGCACAACACACATACACACACTGTTTGAGAGGAAATTGTGCATATGGTGATTTTTTTTTTACCCATCTAATTGAGTATTTAAAAAAAAAAGGATGCTCTCTTACATAACCACAGTATAATTACTAAATCAGAAAATTATAATGATAAAGTACCATTATCTAATCTATAGACATTATTCAGATGTTTTCTATGTCCTACTTGCTAATGTCTTTTTATAGTAAAAGACAAAAAATGTTTCTCTCCTTTGGGATCCAATCCAGGGTTACTCACTGTATTTAGTTGTCAGTCTTTGTCTTCCATGACCTTGACATATCTGGTGAGGACAGGCCTGTGACTGTAGACTGGCCCTCCATTGCGTTTGTCTCGGGTTTCTTAGTGATCAGATTCAGGCTGAGTGATGTTGAGTCCTCGGTGCATCCCGGTAGCAGGCGTGTAATGTCTGTATGTCTCATAACTGGTGAGACTAACTCTGACCTCTTGGTTAAGGTGGTGTCTGCCTCAGCCAGGTTTCTCGCTGTAAAGTTCTGTTTTTCTCTTTGTAATTAATAAATATCTTGTGGGGAGAAACTTTGATACTGTCTATCCTGTTTCTCATCAAATTATTCTCCCAAACTATGGTGGCTGCCAAATGGTGATTTTTCTAATTCTGTCATTTCTGCAATTATTATTTTGTGGTAGAGACGACCTTTGCTCTAACCGGTTTGGCTCAGTGGATAGAGCGTCGGCCTTCAGACTGAAGGGTCCCAGGTTCGATTATGGTCAAGGGCATGTACCTTGGTTGCAGGCACAACCCCAGCAGGGAGCGTACAGGAGGCAACTGATCGATGTTCTCTCTCATCCATGTTTCTCTCTATCTCTATCCCTCTCCCTTCCTCTCTGTAAAAAATCAATAATAAAAAAATATATATATATTTTTAAAAAGATTAAGTATAAAAAAAGAAAAAAGAAACATTGATGTGAGAGAGAAACATTGTCAGTTGCCTCCTGGGGATTGAATCTGTAGGGGAGGATCCTCCAACCAACTGAGCCACCCAGCCAGGGCCCACTTTGTTAGTTTTTTAACTTTTATAACTTTTTGCCACTCAATTAAAATTTTTATGTAGTCAAATTTCTTAACAAAGTTAGGAAAAAACCTTGCTTATGCTCAGGTCATAGGGAAATTCCCATGGTTTCTTGTAGTGCTTGGTTTCATTTTTCTACACTTAGATCTGAGTCTTTGGACTTTATGCTTGTGTATGATGCAAGGTATGGATCGAATTCATCCTTTTCCAAATGCCTCAGCAGCTGTCCACACCATTTATTAAAAATTGTATCTTTGAAATCACCTTTGTCACATAATAGATTTCTATGTGCTTTAGTCTGTTTCTATTTGAAGACATTCAATTTGGATCTCCTGATCTTTGTTCATTATATTAAACACCATCTTGTTTTAATTATAGAGGCTTTAGAGTATGTTTTAACATCTGGTAGGGCTTATTGTCTGTCATAGTTTATCTTTATCTGAGTTTTCCTGGAAATTCTTACGTATTTGTTTTTCCATGTGAACTTTGGTATCAACCTGTCTAGCTCCATAAAAAGGTTTGTCGGTGTTTTTGTTGGGATTATGTTAAATTTATAAATGAATTTAGGGAGAACTGACATCTTTCTGTTGTTGTCATTTTATCCAAGGACAAGAAATGTTTCCCCCTTTGTCCAGGTCTATACTGTGCCTTTTTATAGTGATGCAGTGTATTATGACTTTTTCTCTTTGACACCTTGTTTTTTCCCCTCTTAATTTTGTTGAGTAAATTAGCTGGTGGTTGCAGAAAAAAACAAAAGATACCTAGGAATTTGACTTATTTATTAGGCTTATTGTTTTTCAATTCTGTACCTCATTAGTTTTTGCTTTTACCTTTTCAAAAATTTTCTTATGCTTTTTAAAAAAATTTTATTCTCTTTTGAGTGTTTTTTAAAAATATGTTTTATTGATTTTTTACAGAGAGGAAGGGAGAGGGATAGAGAGAAATATCGATGAGAGAGAAACATCAATCAGCTGCCTCTTGGACACCTCCTACTGGGGATGTGCCCACAACCAAGGTACATGCCCTTGGCCAGAATCGAAACTGGGACCTTTCAGTCCGCAGGCTGACTCTCTATCCACTGAGCCAAACCGATTAGGGCTCTTTTGAGCTTTTTGAACTGACAATTTGGTTACTTAGAAAATATCTTTATTGGTTTCAGAGAGGAAGGGAGAGGAAGAGATATAGAAACATCAATGATGAGAGAGACTAATTGGTTGGCTGCCTCCTGCATGCCCCCCACTGGGAATTGAGCCTGAAACCCGAGCATGTGCCCTGACTGGGAATCAAAGCATGGCCTACTGGTTCATAGGTTGATAATCAACCACTGAACCACACCGGCCAGGCTGGTTAATTTACTTTTTAAAAAAATATATATATTTTTTTATTGATTTCAGAGAGGAAGGAGGAGAGAGAGAGAGAGAGAGAGAGAGAGAGAGAGAGAGAGAGAAACATCCATGATGAGAGAGAATCATGGATTGGCTACCTCCTGCAAGTCCCTCACTGGGTTGTGGAGCCCACAACCCAGGCATGTGCCCTTGACCAGAATCGAACCTGGGACCTTTCAGTTCCCAGGCTGAGGCTCTATCCACTGAGCCAAACCAGCTAGGGCTGGTTAATTTACTTTTGATCTTTAATTTTTATTGAGTGCATTTTTCCTCTTTATAAAAAACACTAGTGTTATTATTTTTTTAGAATAATAAGTTATCTCTAATTTCAATGTGTATTTTTTAAAAAATATATTTTATTGATTTTTTTACAGAGAGGAAGGGAGAGGGATAGAGAGTTAGAAACATCGATGAGAGAGAAACATCGATCAGCTGCCTCCTGCACACTCCCCACTGGGGATGTGCCCGCAACCAAGGTACATGCCCTTGACCGGAATCGAACCTGGGACCTTTGACTGGCTGTCGCTCCATCCACTGAGCCAAACCGGTCAGGGCTCAATGTGTATTTTTTTTTCACCCAAGGTGTTTAATAGGTGTTTTTAAAAATTCCAGATGGGAGGGGCCTTTTGTATTTTCACTTTAATAATTTTGAGTTTTACTGCATTATGAGAGTATTGTTTGTAATATTTCTCTACCTTATGGAACTGATTTTTTTTTTTGAGACAGAGCTGTTGGATTAATTTCTGTGAGTGGTTCATATGTGATTGAGGAGTGTAGGTGTGTTCTTTATTCAGATGTTTGATACATATTCATAAATGTACCTTATTATTTAGATAATTTAAATCCTTATTTTCAGTTCATTTGAACTGTCTTGTACTGACTTGGTGTGTTAAAATTTATTATAGATGTATTTGTCTCCTTGCATTGCTTATAGTTTTGTTTTTTTTTTTACTTTATAAATGTGGTTGCTGTTTTGTGCAGATATTCACAATTGTTATTTATTCATTGTATGTAAATTATGGCTTTTAGCTTTAAATGTGTCCTTTTTTATTTTCAATATTAGGATTACTATCCCTGCTCTTTTTGTTTCCATTGGCCTGATATACCGTTGCCCATCTCTTTAATTTTAGCCTTTGTGAATCACTTTGTTATATATAGCATAGTTGAGTCTTGCTTTGTGAGTCAAATGAAAACCTTTTTGTTTTGTATTGAGTTAAGCCCATTCATATATATATATGATTGAATTAGCATTACTTCATTATTTTATAATATTTACATATATCGTGCTTCATTTGCTGTGTTTTCCCCTATGTGATCTTTTAAGAAAATATATGTTTAGGAAGGTTTACATTTTTGTTCTATTGATCATCTTTGGACTTACACCTTTGTGAAATGCCCTTAGTTCCTTTTCTTTTCTTTTTTTTAAGAATGCCATTTATTTTATTTTTTAATATGTTTTTATTGATTTCAGAGAGGAAGGGAGAGGGAGAGAGAAACATCAATGAGAGAGAATCATTGATCAGTTGCCTCCTGCACGCCCCCCATGTCCCTTACTGGGGATCGAGCATCAAGCCTGCAACCTGGGCATGTGCCCTTGATCGGAATTGAACCTGGGACCCTTCAGTCCACAGGCCAATGCTCTATCCACTGAGCCAATCCGGCTGGGCTCCTTTTCTTATATAACTTAATTGTAACTCCCACCCACTGGCTATCTAACAGTGAGTTTCCTTTCCTTTCTCTTCTCTCATTTTGAGCCGCATTTTTTTCTACTTGTCAGAACATTGGTCCTTTTGCCGAAGCACTAATCTCTTGGTTGGATGAAGCTCATCTGCTAGTAGATTCTTCAAGAAGGGTTTTGAGCATAGAACTTCCTGAGCTCTTATAGAATTGTTTTTCTGTAGCCTGACAATCAGCGTGGTGGCATATAAAATCTGTGGTTCACATTTTCCTTCCTTGAATTTTTTGAAAATGACGGCTTTATTGTTTACTTTGTATGTAGTTTTTGAAAAGTCTGATGTCGGTATGATTCTTTGGACCTGGTAAGGTATCTGGTCTTTTTGCTTGGAGGCCTTGAGGGTTCTTCTTCAGAGTTGAGGGTTTCAGGCCAGTGTTGCCTGGTGCTCAGTGGATCTTTCAATATGTACAATGTTTTTATTTCTGTGCAGTTTTTTTTGATATTGTAAATATTCTTTTTTATTACTTAGTTCTTGAGGGACTCAAATTCTTCTTTGGTCTGAGTTCCATTTCAACCACTCTTTTGCTTTGCATTTTTCTTATTGTTTTGTCTATTTTTGTTAATCCTCACCCGAGGATATTTTTCCATTGATTTTTAGAGAGTGGAAGGGAGGGGGAGAGAGAGAAAGAGAAACACTGATGTGAGAGAGACCCATCAATTGGTTGCTTCCCACATGCACCCGGACCAGGGCTGATCAAGCCTTCAACCAAGGTACGTGCCTTTGACCAGAATCAGACCTGAGACCCTTCAGCCAGCAGTTGACACTCTATCTACTGAGCCAAACCAGCCAGGGCTGTCCACTTATTTTTAATTTTTGAATTTCTGAGTCAAGGTGTTTTTTCACAGTCCAAAAATTTGAGGAAATTTAATTCAGTTTTGTTTCATGGGGGAGGGTTTTTATTAGCTGAGGTGTTTTAATCCTCATTTTATGTTTCCCTATAGTATCTTTGAATAGATCTATTTAGTTTTCTTTTATTCATTGTGTAGATTTGGGGTTATTTACAAGGGTTTACATTTCAATTGGGTTTATATGTCAATCACACTCACTTTTGTATCCCATCCCCATCACCACTAATTAGATATATTAGGGTTGAAGTTTGGGTGCTCTCTGTATTGTAGTTATGCTGGAGGTGTGGTGTTTTTGTTTGTTATATAAATATACATATTTTATTGATTTCAGAGAGGAAAGGAGAGAAACATCAATGAGAGGGAATTATTGGTTGGCTGCCTCTTGCACAGCCCCTATTGGGGATTGAGCCTGAAACCTGGGCATGTGTCCTTGACTGGAATTGAACCCGGGACCCTTCAGTTTGCAGGCCAGTGCTCTATCCAATGAGCCAAACTGGCTAGGGCGAGGTGCAGTTTTTGTGTAGTTTCTGTTGTTCCGCATTGTTTGTGGAGGGTATGTGGTGAAGTTTGAATAAAGGCAGCGCCACCATTGTCCTCAGCTACCTGTAAGTCTAACATATTTTTTAAGTCCTACCTGTTGAGTGGAAAACTGATTGTAGGTGGGCAAAAGCAAAATTAGTTCCGGGGTAGAGGTGCATGTGATGTGACCAGTGTAGAAGTGGTGAGAAGTGGTTGGATTTGGGACATATTGAGGAAATCGCTGACAAGATTTGTACAAGAATTGGTGTGGGGTGAGAAAATGCAGAGTTAAGGATGATGAGAAGAGGTCAAGTGGACACTCATCTGGTATGTCTCTACAAGGGGCTGGAGTATGAGCTATGCTCCTGAGTACTGCTGTTCTCTCTCAAGGTTACAAGCCCGATGAAGGGAAACGAGGGGATGCTTGTGAAGGTGACAGTGGGGGACCCTTTGTCATGAAGGTAAGCTAGCTTCTCTAAGGCCTGCAGCTGGTGGGTAGATCTCTTGGTGGGGTGGGTAAGGAGGGACCCCAGAATTCAGTAGTAGTTACCTGATAGGGCAATGCTGACACTACCGTGGACTTGACAATTGAAAACCTCATGTTTCTTCCTTAGAACCCCCATAACAACCGCTGGTATCAAATGGGCATCGTCTCGTGGGGTGAAGGCTGTGACAGGAATGGAAAATATGGCTTCTACACACATGTGTTCCGCCTGAAGAAGTGGATCCAGAAGGTCATTGATCGGTCTGAAAATTAGAGGACCGTCCACATTCTAGGCTCCTCACTGTAAGATCACAGAAACCAATCCAGGGAAAGAATTATATTTGTGGTTTGTTCCTAAAACTTTAGTTCTCAATAAAAGTGACTCTGTGAGCCTCATTGCTCCCAGTGCTATTCATGGGCAGCTCAGGTAGAGCCGGTACCATTACCAGATAAGGTGAGAGGGGAGATATATTCATAAATGTACCTTTTTACTTGTCATTTAAGTCATCTATATCCTTATTTTCAGTTCATTTGATCTGTTGTACATATTGCTGTTCCTGTTGGGTGCATATATGACTGAGGGGAAACTAGGCCCTACAGCCTACGGCAGGTATGGCAGTGTTTCCCCTGGTGTGAAATGCTAATCAGATGGTAACTATCTGGAGGACTGTATTGAGAAGGGCCATCCCTGAGCAGGATCTTCCCAGCCCAGAGCTATAACCAGAGCAGGAAGAAGGGATTAAGAATTACAATTTTCCAGTCCTAGCTGGTTTGGCTCAGTGGATAGAGCGTCAGCCTGCAGACTGAACGGTCCCAGGTTAGATTCCGGTCAAGGGCACATGTCCAGGATGCAGGCTCAATCCCCAGTAGGGGGTGTGTAGGAGGCAGCCAATCAAAGATTCTCTTTCATCATTGATGTTTCTATCTCTCCCTCTCTCCCTTCCTCTGAAATCAATAAAAAAAACCCATATATAAAAATAGAATTATAATACTCCAAATCTGCTTTTTAAATAAGGGTGCACATCCTCACAAGACTGCTTCCTTTGCAGTATAGCTGTCAGCACTGTGAGCTCTGCATCATTTGGTTTTTCAAATTAGCCTTTCTTTCTAAATATATCCTTCTACTATAGCATCCTCCAACTTCCCTTTAGCAACCCTAAGAGAGAGCGGCAAGTTTCATTGCAGGCAGTGTAGGGGCCACCTGAAAATCATGACTGGAATCAAGAGGATTTCCACCAACCTTCATTTCTTGAATACCAGTTGAGTAAAAGGTAGTCTAGAAAAGTTCCTTTGAACCTGATGATTGCCCAAAAAGTCTTCCATCTAAATCTAGAACTTCTTAGTACTTAAGAGTGTTTCTGACTATGGAGAAGCCCTGTGGAGTTTCTTCCAGAGCTGACTCCTCAGTTCACTGTGTGGTCTTCACTCCGACTGAGTGGGAAACAACTGTTAGCGTAGACTTAGACTCAGACTCAGACTAAGACTTAAACTCCAACTGGGCAGGAAGCTCCTAAGCTCTCCCATATCCTTTAGTCTAATGACCTGAATTCAGACACCATGTGACAACCAGGTAGCCTAGCCAATCTCTGGGCATAATCTCACGTGCATTTGGGCAGCAAAGTGGCAGGAAGCCTACAAACTCCTTGGAACCATGGTGATGATGGGAGGGAAGCCATGACCAAGCCTCACAGAGAGAAGGAGATTCCTTTGCTTCCCTAGGAGCTGCTTGTGGAAAGCAGGAAAGGTAAGCTCCTCCTGTTCCAAAAAAGCAAAAGGCAGTGCCTCGTCTGGGAGCCAAGGAAAGGTGGTGCTCCTTAGGCAAGTCGTTTTAATCTTTCTCTAACTGGCTGAATATCCATCTGGTCTCTAGAACAGGTGAGAGGTGCCCAACATGCCCAGATATGGAGCATCTTGGGAGCAGGTATAGTTAATGCAAACTTTATTTATAAAAGACTTTTAAATTAGTTGTATCATGCCATGCATTCATACAGAATACAGTAACCCTTCAGGGCTACAGGGAGAAGAGCTCACAAACTCAAAGGGAAACTATTAAAGATTTCCTAATAGTTAAAAGCTAGGAAAGATTAGGACAACTTTACAAATGAGCATTAAAAAGAAAAGGGCTACGGAAACCAGTCTGAGCTGAGTGGAGGGCCGCTGTTTACAGGTCTGTACACTAAACTAACACAGTCCTCTGGAGAGGCAGTGCTGATGGGGAAGCAGGGTATGTACAGATATTTGTGCCACGACTCCTCCCCAGACCCACGGCTGATACAAACAACCGGTTCGTGTACACTAGGCCCGCCGAGGCCGCTGTAAACTATGAGGACTCTAGTTTAGTAAACTAAAGCTGCAGGGTGCCAGGAGGGGGGCAGCTTCATTTGCGACTGCTCTTTATTCTTTCCAGTCTTTTTTTCAAGTCATCAATGTTAGCTGTGGAGGAGGAGGATGTGGTCATGTTTCCTGAAGAGTGAGACTGGTTAGAATCCAGGTCTGAATGCTGGTGCTGCTCCCGGGACTCCCGGAGCTGAGAGAGTTTGCT
Organism: Myotis lucifugus; assembly: GCF_000147115.1. Taxonomy (NCBI): domain Eukaryota; kingdom Metazoa; phylum Chordata; class Mammalia; order Chiroptera; family Vespertilionidae; genus Myotis; species Myotis lucifugus. The sequence continues at coordinate 3,405,662 of NW_005871145.1, read as the reverse complement.
GTGCAGCATGTCTGTGGAAGAGGCAACGGTAGGAACGGCTGGTTTGGAGAGCAAAGAGGTCAACGGAGGTCGGTCTTCTTGCTGTCGAGAGAAGAAGAGTCATTGTCTAAGGGCAAGAGGTGGCCCTGGAACAACATATACCAAGACTGGGTCGCTTCTCTGGGAAAACCTGTCCCTGCCCTGCTTGTCACTATCTCCCTGGCCCACATAAAAGGAAAGGAGCAGTACCTTTGTATTGTCCAGGCCACATCGCTGTCGGAGGATTTTTAGCCTTTCCAGGTAGACAGAAGGTCCCACCTCTTCTCCATTTGTGTTAGCGATGGAAGACACTGTGCTTGTGGGAGCAGGCACACATGTAACCTCCACCTGAGAGGAGATGCCTAGAGAGGAAATGTAGAAAGAATGTTCAGATATACATACCCCCCACATTTAGGCTACCCTCATTAATCTGCCACCAAAGGGAATAATTTGGGGCCTGGAGATTGCCATGGTACTTCATGACTAAAAAATCCACTGGAATCCTCCCGGAGTTAATCATAAAGGTGCTCAGAAATATACAGGATAAGCTTAGTGAGAATTCCCAAGAACTGATGCAGAGGAGTGGATGTGAGCTGGGCCATCTACATCTTGGGCTATGCAGGGTTGTAAGCCTATAAGCCCACAGCTGCCCTGGGCAACCCAGAAAACCTAAGCTACTCCTGAGTATATGGCCAGTGCCCATCTAAAGAAGCTAAAGACTTTAAATGTTTGGAAGACTTAGACCAGGTTTGGACCACGGGACACAAGAGGAGAGCTCTTATTCAAACTGGGAGCACAGCAAGAAGCTCAGGGTTACAGTATATGCATGGAAAAGCATCGAAACTGAGGTGTCCAACAAACACCCAGAGAAGGGCTAGGAGATAGGACGTGAATTCCCAGCACTGAAACCAATACTCTGGTAGGAGAGGGAAAACCAAAACCAAAAAATCCACCACAGTGTCTAAGTTTCTGAAGAAACAATCACAACATGCAGACGTTTAAAATGACCCACTTGATATCAATGAAAATGCATTACATAAGCTAAATGATCAAGTACTGGGAGGATACACTCCCTTATTGTCAACAGGAAACTCTAGGGAAAAAGGAAACCTCTGATGTACAGATGAGAACACTGAGAGGGTGAAAATGAATGAAGAATAAGGGAAAAGCCAGCGAAAAGCCAGCAATAATGGATGTTCAAACACTAAGGCATTTTGAAAGCATTCAGTAATCAGTGTTGCACATATGCTGTTTAGGCCAAAAGCGTCAATTAAACGTTGAACATCAGCAGAATTCTGTTAGACATTCTGCTCACTATGATTCAAGAAATAAACTCTTTAAGGTGTTAAAAACAATAAAAACAATGCAAAAGAACAAACACAATTGAAGACACCCGGTGAGAGAGAACACAAGTGGAATCTGAAACCCACAAAAGGAACAGTTTTATAGGCAAACAGATTCTAAAACGTAAGAGTAGGTACAGTTCCCTGAACTCGGAGAGAACCAAATGCAGGACAAATGTGCGAGTTCTACTCTGCATGGTGAGAGGAAACTCTTGCAGATGAGTTTTTCTTGCGTTTAAGGCTTTTGACAGCTATTTTCTATGAACTGATACCTCTTAAGTCTTCCTTTTGTCTATAGATCCTGTGAGCAGTAATTTTCAGATACTGGCTTTTTTTTACTGTGGGAACAGTATATTTCAGCTTAACATTGGGATAAGCATTTATTCATATCATTCAACAAATATGTACTGAGTGTTTACTATGTGCCAGTAACAAAACAATCTTTACCCTTGTGGATTTTCGATTCTAGCAGTCAGATAAACACCAATTAACCTAACAAGTACCACATTGTATGGCATGTTAGAGGTGGTTGAGTGCTATGGAGGGTGAGGGGTAGGTTGCAAGTTGTAAATAAGGGCTCACTGAGCTAGTGGTATTTGAACAAAGACCTTAAGGAGGAAAGGGCTGGCCACAGGCTGTCTTGGGAAAGAGCAATGTATGCATAAGCAGCAGCCAGAGCAAAGGCCCTAAGAAGGCGTGTGTCTGGTGTGTTCAAGAAACAGCAAGAGGGCTGGTAGGGCTAGAGTGGAATGAAAGTCAGGGGAAATAGCAGGTGATGAGGTTCTAGAGGTACCATGGGGCCATATAATGCAGGACCTCATAGGGCTTTTTGCCTTTGCTCAATGAAAGGGAGAGCCTTTGGAAAATGTTTGAGAAACTTCTTTTTGATGCTGTGTGTGGAAATAATATAGGGAGACGAGAGTGGAAGCGGGAAATTAGGAGGAGAGTGTTCCAATCCAGACCAGGGCAACAGCAATGAAGGTGATGGGAAGTGTGGGTGGATTCTGCATACAGTTTGCAGGTAAAGCCAAAGGATCTCCTGACAGAGAGGAAGAGAAGACTCAAGCTGTGAGTCTGAGTAAATTAGGACAAGGGTGCCATCAGCTGAGAGGGAGAAGAATGCAAATGAAGCAGGTTTGAGGGAACAGCAGGAGCTAGAAACCCCAAACAGAGATGTCATGCAGTATGTATATATATCAGTAAGATCAGGAAGGAGGTCTGAGCTTGACACCAAACAAATTGGGTCTTGCTGGCATATAAAAATGCTATTTAAAGTGATGAAAGTAGATGGATTAGTTAAGGAAGTGAGAGTAAGAAAGAAGAGATGATCGATCATGGACTGAACTCCGGGGGACTCCAACACAGAGATCAGGGACAGGAAGAATCAGTCAGGTCCAGGAGGAACAGCCAGCAAGCTGGGTGGAAACCAAGAGAGCACGAAGCCCAGGGAAGAAACTGTTTCAAGGGCAGGAGATGCCACTGTCAAACACTGATGATGAGTCAAGGTAGGTGACAGAGTTGACCGTCTGGAGCAATGTGAATGTTACTGATGACCATTAAATACTGAGGTGCATGATTATACATTTAAACAAATCAAAACCCCAGTTTCTGAGCTGGGAGCTAATTTGAGCTTATTCTTGGAGCTCCTAGAGGAAACCATACCTGTTGAACTGGGAATACGGCCTTTGCCCTCCCTCTCCATCTCAATCACCCGAAGGCCTCTCTCAACATAGCTCTGGAAGAACTGTGAGGAATTTTTCAGAAACGGTTCAATGTCGGCATCTGAATATTTCTTCTTATATTCATATAACTCTGCTAAGCCCTGGTTAACGAGAAAAAGAAAGAGGTGGGGTGGATGTTAGTGACACTTTTCCATAACACAGATCCCCATCTGGCTCAATCTTTTCCCTCTCACCTCTTTAGTATTCTCTTTAGAGCCAATCTTCTTAAAAATCTCAGCTAAGAAATCATTCACTTTGGCCTTTGATGATTTTTCATCCTGAAAAGTTGAAAGACACAAGGGAAGATTGGTTGGTTAGACTTGAGTTATTAATTAGGAACCAAAGATTGGATAAGAACTGAAAATAGCTCAAAATCCAGACTTTCTGGTTTGCTCCGGCAGATGACAGAAACACCATGCTGCAGGGTCTGCAGCAGACCCAATGACACTCCGGGTGACTGAAAGCCTCTAGTCTCAGGTTTTCAACTAAACTTGAAGAGAAAGGATCTGGCTCAGTCCTCCCTAAATAGAGTTCACATTGGATTTATCTGGTGACAATGCCTTAGGCACAAAGAAACTTTCTTAGGGACCAACAAATAAATGGTTTATATTTGAAATTTTCAAGGTGGAAATGGTTATAGCACCACAGCAGAAGAGTGAGACTGGACCAATCCCCACGCCTTTGACAAGATCACTTCCAGACAACCTCACTTCCCTCAACCTTTCAAGTCAGGCCACTCACGATTCGAGATGCTCCCTTTTCTGTTTCCTTATCTGACTTGCTCCCTGACTGGTCCATACTGTGCTTCATCATCCGGCAGAGGTGGGCCTCCAGCTCAGACTCGTTCTTGTTATCAATCATGGTCAGGTGGTCTAGGATCTGAAGGAGACATGAGCACATTCAAATAGCAGCAGTGCTCTTTCCACGATGTTCTCTCAAATGCCCTCAGAGATTGGTTGCTATTCTCACTCACCTTGGGGCCTTTTAATTTGCATAAAGTGTGCAGCAGTGTCTTTAGGGTCCTTATGGGAAATTCACTTTTGCACTGCTTCAGTTTCTCTTTGGGGAAGACCTTCATGAAAATGTGTATATCCAGAAGAATTCTGTCCAGATTAATGCTATTGATGGTATCAGGCAACAGTCGAACCATTCTCCAGAGACACTATTGGAAAAAGGAACAAAAGTTAGAGGGAGTGACTGAAGAATGAGGATAATTTGTCACCATTCATCTTCCTTAAGCTCTGGGATCACTTCTAAAAATGTCAGGGATATAAATGTGGCGCTCAGATTTTTCAAGTGTGGCTGCTAAAAATGAAAAATTTTACTTACTTCAACCATGTCACTAGCTAAAGTGTAACAAATCATCCATCTAATCATCTCAGATACTTCTCCTTCCCACTTCCTAGACCTAGAGATAGGGCCTTAAATAATAAGAACATGTGGAAATTGTCTTGAGTGTGCTTGGTACCTGAGAGTACTAGTAGGGTAGTTCACATTGTTTACCAAAATCTAACCCAAGGAGACAAATATTTTACACTATTACAGTATAACAATAGTATTATAATGTTATAGATATGTACATTTGGAGTTCTTCTATTAAAGAGACCAAAATATTTATTGGGCTATAGTTATCTTTCCCCCCAAAATAAATGAAACTTCTTTTGATTCTAGAAGAATTGGTGGGATATTTACAAAATAGTTCTTACTTTTCACTGTTTATTTTCCCTTCCTCCACCCTAGCTCAGGCCAGGAATGATTTAGGCCTGAGCTAGGGTGGAGGAAGGGAAAATAAAGACCAACTGTATTTTTCAGGTGTGTCTTGGTCGATTTGAGTCTATGTCTTAGTTCCAACTCTTCTTTCCCCACACTTTAATAAAGTTTTGCATCTTTGAAAGAGATCAAATTATTTCAACTTCACCTTCATAACAAGCTCTGAGAATTTGGGAGAACTGGCTGTTGCTAGCAGGCTGTCTTGAAGCAAAACAAGGAGAGCACTAGGAAAAAAACCCCAACAAAACAGCATTAATAAGTTTGAAATTTGCATTATAAATAAATTAGTAATTGAAAGGCCAAGTGTAAATATTCTCTACCCATCTAATAAACTGAGAGCTCATGGATCAAATAATTCGACATTCAGTTATTACTGGTAAGAAAATGGACATCAATCATTTAAGTTTTATAAATTACTACTTGGTAAAGCTTGTCACTATTTTTGTCACTATTTGCTGAGAGAGAAATGTACATAAAAGAGTGGTAACTGACACACTTCACAGCCCTAGTCTAGAAAACTCATTGCTACTCACTGGCTTACTGCAGTTCTTTACTGAGTTATTAGTTATAGCTGCTGTCTCAGGTTGGAATACCTTTGATTCTTGAGGAAAGAGTAATAAATCAATTTATCAGGCAAACCTAAAGTTACAACTGATCCAGTGCCTTCTGTTTTCTATGGGCAGACAAAAGAGGGGCTGTTCTAGGCTGTAATGCTGAGAGAGCGCTATACCTCAGGATGTTGGTCTGGTCCGACTTCTCCAAAACCTTCACCACTAAGAGATTCACGGAGCGGATCACCTGCTGTCCTTCCTCCAGATCTTCAATTCGAGAATCCAGCATTAAGGTGATGAGGCCATGCATCAGGTCTTTCAGCACTCCAGTGGAAGCTTCCCGGGCTAGGCTCTCTATCTGAAAGAGCTATCCAATCATAACTGTTATAGGCATGAAACTCAATATACATGGCAAGGACGATAAGCATGGGTGGCTGTTCTAGTAAATGATTATATCGTATTCTTAAAAATTCAGAGTATTAGGAAAAAATACCACCACTCCCCCTCCCCCCGTCCAATAATAGCTGTAATTAATTGGCGTGCTTCATTCCTGTTATAGAAGTATTTTTAATGTGAGCAGATATATGTAAAATGCCAGCCAGGGCCTACATGCCTGATGAAGAAACTGGCAGGAAGCAGAATTCTAGGTAGTATGTAAGCATTTTACTTTGTATCCTAACAAGGTCAGCTGAAGTGTCGTCAACACCCAACAATAGGTAAGCTGAAGTGTACATTTCTATAAGTGACACAGGACTCACTGAAACATCTGTACCAACTCAGGTGGAGTGAGGGACTTAAAGGGAAGCTCATGATCTGCAAGGTGCCCTTACCGAAATCATGTTGCCAATGATACAGCTATACAACTTGATGATCTCATCCTTCTCCAATTTCTCATCTGCCATATGTGTGTTGTAGATGAGTCTTAACTGCATGAACGTGGCTATAAGAAACTGATCAATATGGCCAGACATAGCTTCGGCTTTATCTTCCTGTCTCAGGACCTCATCGATCTGATAACAAAAATCCAAGATGTATTTTCTAAGCTTCAAATTTCTAAGTAGCAGAAAAATACTACAAGAGATAGCTCTGTAATATTAGCAAAGCACGTCTAGTATCTTACCTTGAAAAGAACCCAATCGCTTTACATTATCAATGAGACCTTAGGGATTCAATCATTCAAGGAATACTTACTGAGCAAGATACTGTTAGGTGAATTAGTTGTAGCTCCTATTCTGAGTCTCCATGTCTAGTTCAGGGAATAATCCCTATGTTTAAATCTCTAATTTATTAGTGTTTTTATACCCATTATCTAATTTAATCATCCCGATAGCCCTGAGGGTAGTAGGCTGAGAGTAAGATCTCCATTTATGAGGTGAGAAAAGTGAGGCTCAGAAAGATTAGACTGTTTAGTTCAAACTCAAAACTCAGGTTTCCCAAATCTTGATCCAGTGTTCTTTTTAGTGTGATTAGTAATTGTCACTAATGGCAAAATGTTACTATGGGAAAAACATGTATTTCCCATTCACTACTTTAAAAGATCTTTATTTTTGTGATTACATAAATAACACCCTGAGACAATCATGTCAGTCTTCAGTGACCATCCTTCCATGTAGGGCCAAGAAACTGCACAACTCCAGGATAGGGGGCGGGGCACTTTTACTACAGACTACAATGCGAATGATTCCTCTTGGTGTTGACGAAGCCACTGGTACTACTTTCATTTATCTCTCTATCCATGTATACCTCCAAGCACATATAATTTTATATAACTAGGACTTTTCAATAAAACTGCTTCAACACAGATACTATAAAAAATACTATCTTTGCCCAGCCGGCGTGGCTCAGTGGTTGAGCGTAGACCAGGAGGTCATAGTTCGATTCCTGGTCAGGGCACATGCCCAGGTTGCAGGCTTGATCCCTAGTGTGGGGTGTGCAGGAGGCAGCCAATCAATGATTCTCTCTCACCATTAAAAAATAAATAAATAAATAAAATGTATTTTTTTACTGACTTTAGAGGGAGAGGGAGAAACAGAAACACCAACAGCCAGCAGGAACATGCGCGTTCCTTGTCTTATTGTGCTTTGCGTTACTGTGCTTCACAAAGGCAAGACCCTCTACAAGCAAAAAGATTCTGACTCGCTTTATTGTGATATTCACTTTACTGCAGTAGTCTACAACTAAACCCACAAAAGCTCTGATATGCCTGTAGTTTTCTTAAAAAAGAAAAAGAAAAAGTTTTTATTCATTTTTAGAGAGAAAGGGAGCGGAATAGAGAGATAAAAACATCAGTCAGCTGTCTCCTGCATGCCCCTACTGGGGATTGAGCCTGCAACCTGGGCATGTGCCCTGACTGGGAATGGAACTGGTGACCTCTTGGTTCATGGGTCAATGCTCAACTACTGAGTCACATCACTCAAGCTTATGGGGAGGTACTATTAAACTATATAAATATCCCATTTCTCTTCAAATTTTTAACTTATATGTGAATGGATTTGTGGTTTCCTATTTTGATTGATTGATTTGAGAGAGAAGGAGGAGGAAAGGGGCAGAAAGAGAGAGAGGGAGAGAGAACATCGATTTATTGTCCCACCTATTTATGCGGTCATTGGTTCCTTCTTGTATGTGTGCTGGCTGGGGATCAAACCCGCAACCTTGGTGTATCGGGACAACGCTTTAACCAACTGAGCTACCCAGCCAGGGCAAGTTTCCTATTTTGTTAAATTTTATTGAATCTAATAAATTTACTGAATTTTATTCAGTTTGTTGGGTTATAAGTCATCACTATCTTTATTTATTTTGATGCTGAAACTGTCCTTGTTCAAACAGAGAGTTTGTTCCAGTTGGCCTCTGGGTACTGACTGGTAACATGTGCCTATCATTCTCTGAGCTCATCCTTCCCATCCTTACGGTTTGGTATGAATTGTTTCAGGATCATCTTCTACTTTCCCTGATTTAGCCCTGGAATCAGCCATTCACCAAAAAGCCCTCATTCCTTTTAGTAAAAAATGGTATTTAGAAGACAAAACTTGGGATGCTTGTTGCTGCAAGGGTGTTGCTGTTCTCTGGTCCTCTCTGTGGCAAGAGCTAGCGAATTTATGTATATTATCTATAACATACATTCATACCACATACATACCCACATGCTTATATTTAAATTGATATTTATTTCTAAATCTACATATTGAAAACCATGAGTTCATATGACGCATCTATTTCTGGTCCAGTACCAGAGTTCATTCTATTTGCTTCCCTCCCATATTTGTATTATTGTTCTATGACAGTAGGAAACTTGGCTCCTATTTTCCTGATTTCTTTGACCAATCCCTTTGTATGTAATCAATCCCCTATCTCTGCCACCAGCTCTTCCCATGCAAATGCTCACTTCTGCTTTGGCTCTAACTCCCCATTCTGAGCCACCCACACACTGCCCTGCTTCCCTCACACACAGGGTGGAGGTCTTCCTCACCCTGCCTGCGTGGACATCCTCTTCATCCTGCTTGGGCTCTGACTCCTAGCTTTGCATCGCCCCTCCTCACAAGGCTTGGGCTCTAAGATCATCAAATTGGGCCACTATGGCTCCACTTGCACTCCCTTGCCACATGGTAGATGCCTACCTTGCTCTACCCACCTATTGGCTTTAGAACTGAACTGTTAGGGAAGGAAAGTAGAGAAAGAAGAGAATAATTAAAAAAAAATGTAGCTTCTTTATTTGAAATTTTCTGATTGTTCCCATCTCACTTAAAATAGATTCCAAACAACTTACCCTGAGGCTTTTAAAACTCTACATAACCGGGTCTCATTCTGTACCATTCTCCTCTTGCCCACTAGGCTCTGGACACATGGGCCTTGTATTGTTTCCCTGAACATGCCATGTCCATTCCCACCCTAGAATTTTTGTAGTAGCTGTCCTTTCTGCTTGAACCCCTGACGATCAATCTAAGTAACTACCTAGTTCCTTTCTCCACTCACCCCATCTGAGTTATATTTACAGTAGTTATTGTCTGATAATCTCGTTTACTTATTTGCCTCTGTCCATTAAAATCTAAGTAAGTTTCCCTGAAGTTGGACCCTACTTACTCACTTCTGCATCTCCAGTCTCTGGTGAATGAATGCAATTATACAGAGTAAGGCTCTGAGAGAGATGCATCCTGTGAAGCAAGTGATGACTTGAGTGATCCCTGTGCACTTTTTTCATCAGCACGGTACTGAATGCTGCCTGCCTCCTTTAATACTGCGACCTGTATGCAACCATCACTCCTATAGCCTTTATATCCACCAGTGGAATTATTGTCATGAGTAACACCCCCATTACCTGTGTTAGAGCTTGGATGCTTGTGTTGATGTCACCACTGGCTACTTGGGAGATAATGAAATTGATTGTGGATGCTGTGTTACTGTGCATATCATCAAAGTGTGGAGAAACAGCTCGGATCCTAGAGAGCAGAACAAAGGGAAAAATTCAATCTTTATTGTAAGAGATCCCAGTGAGTTGGAATTATGTAATTCCCCACTACATCCAGGTCTTAGTAAGGAACTGCTATCAGCCAGGTAGTAATTAGTTCTAAAAAGTTATAACTGCATAGAGAGCTCTTTTCACACATGCACTCATGAACTGCTTATCCTACGTGAAAGAGGTTAACTTACTTGGGTTCAGGAATAAGGACTGGTTCAAAAATGTCATCCAGTTTGTGCTGCACAAGTTCTGGCATTTCACATTGGACTGTGCCATTGTCATTCTCAATCTCATCGAGATCTAGCTGGAATTCTCGACGTACCATCTGGGCTGCCTCAGGATGCCCGCTCATGCTCCGAGCTTGGCTAAGGAAGCAAAAGGAGACTCCTGAACTAAAAGAGACTTCTTAACCAAAGGGCAAGAGTAGCACTGCCAGTTGCCCCAAAGCTTCAAGACAGATGTTCAACTTCTGGTTTCAGCCCCCCTGAATTATTTAAGTTTTTGAGTCTAAGCAGTGCCTTCAATGGGCAACAACACTGGTTCATGAATATCCTGAGAACAGATAACTACTTTCTACTTACAGTACCTGCTAAGTTATAAGTATTCTTTCAGCTTCACTAAAGCCAACAAACCTTGTACAAAAGGGGCAGAAAAGAATAAAATGAACTTATATTGACTCAAAACTCACTACTTCTGGCAAAAATTTAAGAAAAATCTGGACTGGCTGTTTTTTTCTAACAAATTAACCAGTGTTTAAGTTTTTCTAATCATAAGCATCATTCCATGCAGTGTTCAGTACATTCTATACTTTGAGAGACAGCCAGTCACTTCTTTTAATTCACTAGTGACTGGTTAGGGCCAGAATTATATTCAAGTAATAGATATTCAAAGTTTCCAAATTCAAATTGGTCAAAAGATACTCATGATACATCCCAAAACACAGCTGTCTTGCTAAAAAGGCAGTATTTTGAGTCTCTAAGCTGCCACTCCTGCTGGCCAGTGGACTTTCATGGAAGGCTAGATTTGTGGGTCACTTATGAACCCCCTATACTCTGGTTATAAACTCTTAAGCCAATCACCCTCCAGAGGGGATGAATCCAAGTCAGAAGTTAGGAAGATATAAGATCCCTGCTAATGAGAAATTAGCAGGCAGTACTTACATCCTATAAGTGCGATACATAATTCTGTCCACGGAAAAGCAGTGAAAGAAGGCACAAGACTATTTAGAAGTGGTTTTGTGACAAAGACAAAGACAATGAAAACTGAAGGATTAAACATTTGTTACAAGACATTTACCCAGACACACTGTCATGCATGATAATGGCTACAAGAACTCAAGATTATGTTTCAGGATAAGCTCTGAGCACACAAGGCAAAGTCCACAGAGATGCTCTGAGAAAACTATCTCCATCTACATACTTGAGTTTGGAGGACATGTCCTCAGCTGGTCCCTTGCGCAGCATGTTGGCGTTGGAGCTTATGCTCTGTGTGCGCTGAGGTTTCTCTTCTATCTGTTTTATTGGTGCAGCAGAAGGCCTCTTTGCTGACCGTTTAATCCTTTCCTCAAGCATGCTCATATCCTTTTCAGAAAGCTATAAAAAGAGGCCAAACTTAATTTATTAGTATAGCCTTCTACTACAATATAAAGAAAATTTAAAACCTAATTAATTGGAAGTCTCAAGAATAACCATTTTCATATTGAAGCAACTAGAACCTGCTATGTTAGGATAAATTTACTACCAAAATGTTTTTAAATAAACTGTTAAAACCTACCTTGCTATAATAACAGAACATATGAAAGGACACAAAAGGAAAGGCTATTATAACCACAAATAAAAAGATCAGAAATTAAATGAAGCATCCTCATTTTTGCTGTGTCACCATTAGCTAGCTGTGTGACTAAGCTTCTGGTCACTTGTGAAATTCCCATCTGCTTTATCTCCTGCACTGGCCTGTAGTGAGGATTTAATTAATACAAGTAAAATTATTTAAGAACAGTATAAATATATGTGAAACTAAGAGGTCACTGAAGTGAAGAACTGAGTTGCAGCCACAATAGTGACTGACTCAAAGGAAGTAAGGACTCGGAAGCAGAATCTAACGTGCTTTGAGAGTCTGGCTCATGGCTGTAGCTCAAGACTTGATCTGTTAGGTACCAGTATCACATTATACACATGTGAGTATTTGTTCACTAAAAGGTAAATGCACTAAAATTTACAGAGAAGATTGTCAGGTAGAATTTAATTCCCAGATTAGCTCAGATTTCTTGATTCAAAAATAGCCCTCATTTCTAGTGCAAATTGCTATGAATAGAATGCTCACAAAAGAAAATATGATTTCCAATAAAACAGCCTAACTATCCTATATAATAAAAGGATAATATGCAAATGGACTGAACGGCAGAACAACCAAACAACCAAAGGGTAATACGCTAATGACATGCTAAGGCTGCTCAACTGCTTGCTATCATGTGCAATGACCACCAAAGGGCAGGCACTCCAACTAGTAGGTTAGCTTGCTGCTGAGGTCAAGCCAATTGGGACTGAGTGAGATGGGCTGGAAATGCCATGGAGCCCTCCCGGGGTCCCTCTCTAGCTGGCCAACCTCCTGCGTCCCTCCCTGGACAGCTGACCCTGATTGGCCCCCATCAGAAATGGGCCAGACGGGGCCGGACACACCCTGGAGCCCTCCTGTGGTCCCGCCCCCACCCAATCATGCACCGGTGAGGTCCCTCAGCCTGGCCTGTGCCCTCTCACAATCCAGGACCCCTTGGGGGATGTCAGAGAGCCGGTTTCAGCCCGATCATGCAGGCCACTCCCCTTGGGAGGGCGCCAGACGCAGGGCTCATGGCTGGTGAGCACTGCTGCGATAGCACGAGCCTCTCCTGATTGAGACCGATTGGGTGTGAGTCCGTGGCAGGCACAGTGGAGCCAGGATGAGCAGGAGTGGCATGTAGGAGCTGCAGGCAGCATTGGACTGTGGGTATCAGCCTGATCTCTGCAGGCCACCCAGAGGGACCCCACCCATGCACGAATTCGTGCACCTCTAGTCTTACAATAAGAGATACCCTCCAGGGTTTATCTAGAGTCTAAGACACATTGATAGGCTGAATTCAATAAAAAGTGGTAAAAAACTTAGCCAGAGTTCAGATGGTATGAAAACTGACACCTAAATGATCTTGCAATTCACAACATGCTGACAATATTCAGAGAAAAGTCACTTACAGTTCCAATAAGTTTGAACACCTGATCACCATGTACATTATACACTGTGACAATGGTGTTGAGGGCAGCATTGCGCACAGTGTTGTCACGGTCTCCTATGTGAATCGCTATCTCCTTTAAGGCTTTTCCTGGGGTTGGTTGGCAAACATTCATGCCATAGGACTCGACCAGACACCCCAGTTCTTCCAGGCACTCTGATGAGAGAAAGACTAGATTAACGAGACTCAATGCACATTTGGCATAGAGACCTATCTTATTAGATACATTTCCCTTGGCATACATTAAGGACTAAAATCTTATTCTGGCTCTGCCTATAATTTTTCCTTGTTTACCTTCTTATAAAACACACAATAAAACAATAGTGTTAAAGCAAGTTCCTCTGAAAGAAAGGAATGCCTGTGAGTCAGATGGCCCCTGTGCACTTGATTTTGTCACCAGGGTGGTACTGAGTAGTGCCTGTATCACCTGATACTTGGCTCCACCAGTGTGCAACTCATCACTCTCACAGTCCAGATAAGAGGTTGGACTCAACCACACAGAAAATGAAGACATATCCTTGTTCATCTACAAACTATTTCTTTTAGAGGTCACTGCAACACAGACTCACGCCTCAATTTAAATTGTTGCTTCACCTGCTCTCTGCTTTGAGTTTTTGGATTTGGTTCCTTCCATGATGAAGGGGAACATCTTGCTGGCTGGGTAGACAAGGCACATCCGGTTCAGGATGGCGCGGACGTCTTTACGAATGACATCCTTTGGTTCTCCAACCTAGTCAATATGATGATTAAGTGAGGCATTTTCTGAATATCGAAGGTTCTCCCTCTACCTCCTCCCACCATGCATCACTAGATCTTAAAAGAATAGGGCAGTGGTCAGCAAACTGTAGCTCGAGAGAGCCACATGCGGCTCTTTGGCCCCTTGAGTGTGGCTCTTCCACAAAAAACCACGTGCGGGCGCGCACGTACAGTGCGATTGAAACTTCATGGCCCATGCGCAGAAGTCGGTTTTCGGCCTGGGCGAGTCTATTTTGAAGAAGTACTGTTGATATTTGGCTCTGTTGACTAATGAGTTTGCTGACCACTGGAATAGGGGGATGAGTGGTGGAAGTTATATCATATAATAAATGGAAAGAGAGAAGGAATAAAGTATAGGATCTGAGGTCAGCTGGAAACTTGAGCAGTCTTCCAGAGTGAGAAAAGCACATTACCTTGAGGATGAGATAGGGGATGAAGGAAGAGGCTTCATTCTCAGTAAGATGATACTCCTCCTCACTTAGCAGGGTGAAGAGTAATTTTAAATATTCTAGGGCTTTCATTAGGACACTTGTATTGGTATCAAAAAACCGCAGGGTAAGCCACTTCAAGATAAGATCCAGGCAACCAATGACACCCTCTTTTTCACTCTCCAAGTGCTTAAAACAAAACAAGACAAAACCCTCATAAATAAGACTGCATGAAACTTTAAGTTCTATTAGGCAATTACCTCTGAAATTTGACTAGAGTCCAAAAAGAAAAATGATAAATTTGTAAGCCTCCATATAAGACCTAAAATTATAAACATACAGTCATTTGACCTGTCAAATAATACAAAGCTCTAAAGATAAAGAACATGATGTATTCCAGTTCCTTCTCAAGTCACGCAAACTTCTGATTATTTCATAGGGCTCAGTATTTCCATATGTATGAGACACATGCGTATTTATCTACTGCAAACTTACATCAACCATGACAGCAAGTGCTTTGTTATGATGCTGGAAGTCTGAGTGAAACATCTCATCTTGTAACCATTTAGCCACACAGCTAGACATTTGAGTCTTTAGTTGCTCAATGTATTCATCCCTTGGAGTAGTAAAATTCCACTTCAGCACCTAAAAAATACCAGTGAAGAGAGGCTGTAAGGGGTTCAACCGGAAGGAGGTCGAGAACTCTATTTAAAGAATCTGCTGGAATCAATTTAATAGAATATTTTAAAATTTAACCAGATTAATTTGTAATGAAAATGTATTCTCAAGCTGTCATACCTCTGGAAGCTTAACTCTGAAAATCACCTAAAAATAGAATTTTTGGCAATTCTTATTTTCTAGAAAAATCAATGCTTTATTATTGATATAACTGCTATTACATAACAATTTCTATTGGCACAACTTTAATAAGGGGAAAAATGAAAATATAAAAAATTTAAATGCACATAGTAACATTCTAGGAATTTAATATAGGTATACTCATACATATGCACAAAGACCACCTTTCAGGGATGCTTATGGCAATATATTTATAATAGTGAAACACTAGAATGTTCAACATAGTGAGGTGGGAATAAAGGAAGGTGCATACATATATGGTGTACCAATAAAAAGGTTGAATGAATATATGCATGCAGATATAGAATGATCAAGATATTTCAAATATTATTTAAAAAATATCCAGAACAAAGAGTAGGGCAAGTTCCCATTTGTACAAATGTAGGGCTATATATTTATACATTTATGACTATACAGGTATGTACAGGCATATTAATATTCCTGGAGTAATACACAAAAAAGCAGGTAATAATATCCTTCCTGTGGAGGGAGACTGGAATGGGAGACATGCTTTTCATACTACATTCTACACTTTTTGTACTGCTTGAATCTTTTTGAAAAACAAAAAAATATTTAAAAATTTTTTAAACTAGTCAATAAAACTAGATAGAACTAGCCATATATATACCAGTCTGTCTGTCAAGGTATTAGGTACAAGAAGAAGTAGTCTACTACATTTGTGTAGTTGATAAAAATCAATGAATACTTTCCATCTTTGATTCTAAAAATTACACCAACTTCTATTTCTTTCTATTTGGAGGAACAATAGGCAATAGCTCCATTCTAGTTTCTTTTGTAGGAATTAATGGTCCCATAAAGTAGTCTTATAGAAACCAGATACAATTTATAAAAAAAGATTCAGTTTATTAGTTATGAATTTCAGATAGCAAAATTATTCTTGAACAAAACAAAACAAACAAGCAAAAAAAATCCCGAGGAGTCTTATTCCTTCCTTACCTTTAATCCCTTTTCATCTTTTATTCTTTGCTCCTTTCCATTTGGAACAACAATAAAAATAGGACCGGATTTGTCTTCATCCTCCTTCAAGCTGGTTTTGCTCGGCACTTTCTTTCCTTGTGCACTCTACAGCCACGGTTCAGGAGATATTGGTTAGACAGGCTACTGCTCCTTGGGAATACCATGTTGCTGCCCAGTAGAAGGGCACTACACAAACCAGAGGCATCTCTGCACATTATATTCCACATGAAAGAAATAGGTGAACCACAGAATCCTACACATATTATGTTTCTGTTACACAGACAGGTTTTCTAGAAATGTTTCTAATAACATTCTTACATACTGTTGGTTAGTCCTTGGATTGGCATGTAATGTAGTTGGAAAAGCTGTCTTATCTATCACTAGGGGCCCCGGTGCATGAAATTTGTGCACTGGGGGGGGCGGGTGTGTGGTGGGGAAAAGGGGGTGCGATCCCTCCGCCCGGCCTGTGCCCTCTCACAGTCCAGGAGCCCTTTGGGGATGTTAACTGACCCATGGGGAGCAGGCCTAAACCATTAGTCGAACATCCTTTGCGCTGCCACGGAGGCAGGAGAGGCTTCTGCCACCAATGCTGTGCTCGCCAGCCATGAGCCTGGCTTCTGACTGAGCAGTGCTCCCCCTGTGGGAGTGCACTGACCACCAAGGGGCAGCTCCTGTGTTGAGCGTCTGCCCCCTGGTGGTCAGTGTGCGTCATAATGACCGGTTGTTCCGCTGTTTGGTCGATTTGCATATTAGCCTTTTATTATATAGGATTGGTCTGGGTCACAAACTATTTTTGTTTATTGGATAGTTCTGCTCTTTCTTGAAATCTTCAACACCATTTATAGCTTTCCATATTAATGACATTTTGGATGCTAGTCACACATTTTGCCTCACTTAGTTGAGAAAGCTTTCCTATTTCTCTCCATATAAAATACATCTCTATCTACACTAATAAAAGAGAAACATGGTAATTAGCGTACGACCGCTACCCTTCCCATTGGCTAATCAGCATATCCTTATGCAAATTAACTGTCAGCCAAGATGGCGGCCGGCAGCCATGCACTGAAGCGAGCAGGGAGGCTTGCTTGCTCCAGTGACTGTGGACTCCAACGTTCCCCGCCTGCCGCTGCCGGCCTCTCAGCTGCAACTCTAAGTAACTATGTACTATGTTGCAAATAAGAAGCTAAACAAAACCCCAGAAACCAGCTTTCATTCAGCCGGGCTTCAGCCAGCCAGACCGCAATATTGTATCGATGTTTTCAGCAGCGAGGCCTCAGAGCTAAAGCTGGCCCAGAATAAAAAAAAAAAGAAAAAAAGAAAAAAAGGAGCGGTTGGGAGCTTCAGTCACCCGCTTCTGGAAAACAGCCCTCAGCCCCTCACCCAGACTGGCCAGGCACCCCAATGGGGACTCCCACCCTGATCCAGGACACCCTTCAGGGCAAACCAGCCAGCCCTTACCCGTGCACCAGGTCTCTATTCTATATAGTAAAATGGTAATATGCCTCCTGGCACTGGGATCAGCGGAGCAGCGAGGCTCCCGGCACCGGGATCAGCGTGACAGGGGGCAGCGCCCAAACCCCCTGATCACCCTGCAGCTCTGTGTGTGACAGGGGGCGGGGCCACAACCTCCCTATCTGTCCTGCTCTGTTCGTGACAGGGGAAGGCGCCCCAACCCCCTGATCAGCCCTGCTCTGTGCCTGATAGGGGGGAGCTCCCCAATCCCCTGATCGCCCTGCGGCTCTGTGTGTGACAGGGGAAGGCGCCCCAACCCCCTGATCGGCCCTGCTCTGTGTGTGACAGGGTGTGGCGCCCCAACCCCCCTCCCCCCCCAAACGGGCCCTGCTCTGTGTGTGACAGGGTAGAGCCATAACCTCCCCATTGGCCCTGCCCTGAGTGTGACAGGGTGCAGCGCCCCAACCCCCTGATCCGCCCTGCTCTGAGTGTGACAGGGTGCAGCGCCCCAACCCCCTGATCCGCCCTGCTCTGTGTGTGACAGGGGGCGGTGCCCCAGCTCCCCTATCGGCCCTACTCTGTGAGTGACAGGGGGGAGCTCCTCAACCCCCTGATCGGCCCTGCTGTGTGTGTGACAGGGTACGGAGCCCCAACCCCCCTGATGGGCCCTGCTCTGTGAGTGACAGGGGGCAGCGGCCCAACCCCCTGATTGGCCCTGCTCTGTGACAGGGGGCAGCGCCCCAACCCCCTGATCAGCCCTGCTCTGTGCGTGACAGGGGGTGGCGCCGCAACCTCCCCATTGACCCTGCCTTGAGTGTGACAGGGGGCGGTGCCCCAACCCCCCAATCGGCCCTATCCTGAGCGTGACTGAGGGTGGCATCGCAACCTCCCGATCCGCCCTGCTCTGTGCATGACGGGGCGGCGCCCCAACTCCCCAATCGGCCCTGCTCTGAGCCTGACCAGGGGCTGCACCTAGGGACTGGGCCTGCCCTCTGCCACCCGGGAGCAGGCCTAAGCCAGCAGGTCGTTATCTCCCGAGGGGTCCCAGACTGCGAGAGGGCACAGGCCCGGCTGGCCCCCCCCCCCCCCCAGTGCACAAATTTTTGTGCACCGGGCCTCTAGTTATGTATATAAAAGCCTAATATGCAAAGCGTCCCCTCAGGAGTTCAACTAACTGGGAGTTCGATGGCTCGCTATGACATGCGCTGACCACCAGGGGGTGGTGCGGAACGAAGGAAGGCCCCAGCCAGCAGCCGGCAGCCACTAGGGACCCTACCCATGCACAAATTGTGTGCACTGGGCCTCTAGTAGGACTATACCTAAAGACCTTCTGAACCTATTTTTAGAGAAAGTTGCTAGAAACATTTTAAATACTTAAGTTACTACAGTGATTTTAAAAAATAGTACAAGATGTGGAATATTTACATCAGATTGAAAGAAAACAATGAACACTCAGTATATATATTTAAGGTAATGTGAAACTGCTTTATAAACTGCAAAAGACTGAAATAAAAAGTATGGTATTGAGAACAGAGTCAAGCCTTAGCTGGTTTGGCTCAGTGGATAAAGTGTTGGCCTGTGGACTGAAGGGTCCTGGGTTTGATTCCGGTCACGGGCATACGGTTGTGGGCTCAATCCCCAATAGGGGGCGTGCAGGAGGCAGCCAATCCATGATTCTCTTTCATCATTGATGTTTTCTATCTCTCTCTCCCTCTCCCTTTCTCTCTGAATCAATATTAAAAAAAAAAAAAAAAGAACAGAGTCAAAAATACTTTAAAACAAGCACTTGTTAAATCTGGTTGAGGATAGGAAAAGAACAGCTTCACTGGATAGTGTAGAAGATAATTAGCCACTAAAGTGAACTCACTGAATTTAAAGGATCCACATGTAGGGAAGGAAAACAACTAATTATAATATTTAGACCAATGGCCACAGAGCACCCATTCTATAATGAGCATATAATAATAAATGCACTGGGTAGTAAAACTGTTCCTAGTCTAATATTTTTGATCAGTTATATGCAATTAATGACATAGTTTTCCCTATTTACATTTATTATTAATTTACTACTTATTGCCTAGAGTTCTATAATTTTCTTTTTGAAAGTATTAATCAATGCTCTGAATACAGTGACAAGCTCTGAATCTTGATACAGAAACTGATGACAATTCACTGTGATTAAAAAAATTAAATGAAAAGATACCCAGGGGATATTTCAAGTTGAGCATTTGAACACAGTTCTTTACATTGTCCAACTTTGCCTGGGTACTAAACGATTGGTGACGCATCAAAATAAGTCTCATTGAACATGAAAAACACGCACACATTTTTAGTATGTCCAAGTAAGGTATCTTCATCCTTAGTAAGTACCGGTGACTAATGTGACCCTGTGATGAATGAAGACCACTTGGAAGTAAAATGTAGTTCCACATAAGTAAAAATCCAATGTTACATTCAGTACATGTAATAAACTCTTTTGGAACACAAAGAGAATTAGAAAAATTTAATTAACATATATTAGATTCTCTATGCCAACACACACTGGAAGTTGAGATAAAGTTTAAGAGTATTTGCTTGAATGGCCTTGCATTAGCACACATAGGGGTGTTCATAGGAGGGATTCTGAATGCATTTAAGAGACAAAAGTAAACAATAAACTAAATCAGATAATGAAGAAAAAAAAAGTCCCATTGGTGCAGGGACAGAAGGTAGTCTTTGTACACTAATCAAAACACCTTCTGATTACTTAACTGTGCCAAATTTGAAGGAAGTTGATTACCTTCCTTTTCTCAAGTCAAAGTCAACCTAAGTGGTTCTTCTGCCTGAGCTAATATGATTTTTCTCTTTCCATTACTGCAAATCTTCCCTAAAGATCTGCATGGCAGAAACCATGACAGCACTTCTGGAGAGCAGAATGTCTCTGTTTGGGGGTTTATTAAAAAACGAGCCACAAAAACTTGTATGAGTGGTGGACTCTGATTTGGAAATTATTCCTGGAGTCCACTAGTCACTAGTGTTAATAAATGGGTTCCTCCCTTTCTCTAGGAAGTGAGCTTGGTATTTCTTTGCTCTTCTGTAACATATGGTTCCCTGACCAAGAAGCTAACCGCGTTTTGGCTTTGTTTAGCCTCCGGTGAGTGGACAGGGTTTGAGGCCCGGGGGCGCGGGACAGGCCTCCAAAAGGCGCCCACTGCCGATTTTAGCAGAATTGAACCTGGGGAACTCCAGGTGCTTCTGGACCTCAGCCCAGGACCCGGCCGGCATCTGGATAAAGTGGACGGACACCTCTGAACCTGTTGACAGAATCTGTAAGGTAGGGGTCTCAGTCAGTCAGGCCTACTCCAAGTTAGTAGAAGGGGGAGCTTGATCACCTCCCCAGAAGTCATAGGACTTCGTAGGTAATCAGGAATCAGAACTCCGGAGGTGAGTGAATTCAGATTCTATTAAGAAATTAGGGGTTCACTCTTCTGTTTGTGTGTGGGACTAGCCAATTTGCTACCGAGAAGGGGGGCTGGACGCAGCCTTAACTCCTCACGTAGGTTCTCACCGAGACATCAGTAGAGAATTCTGGTCTGGGGCATGGGTGCCGAGAGAACCCCCATGCCCACCTGGGGAAGTTGGGCATTATCTGCTCAGCTCCAGTCTGGGCTAGCCTGAGAGAGTGTGAGTATGGATGTATTATCTGTGATTAACTGGTCTGTGTGAAAGCGAAAGCTACTTTGATTTTCTGTTTGCTCATCTGGTTAAAACGTTTGATTTGCTGAGGGCTGAACCTGTGGTGGTCTGCAAAGGTCTCGGGCAGCGCTGTTGAGTTGGTTTTCTCGGAGACGTTTGCTCTCTGTCACGGGAGGAATCAGCCCACTTAGTGAGGATTTCTGTCTATGTTTGTGTGTTAGGGACTTGTCCTGTATCTGGCAGAATGGCTTCTAGACGGTATTCACCATCTCTGGGACTTCCGGGAGGGAAGTCAAAACTCAGGCTGGCTAAGGGTTCAAGTCTGTCCTGTCTTTTAAAAAAAAAATAGGTAGAAGAGAAGTGTTCCTAGGCAGTTTTCTATTGCCTCTGTTCAGGGACTTGTTCTGTATCTCTGCACAATTGAAACTGATTTGGTGGTATTCTGTGGTATAAATGTGGTGCGCACCAGTGTAAAAGTGTTTTTATGTTTCTGTTTTGTTTTTTTAAAAAAAACCTTCTAAACTCTCCCGAGTTTCTGTGGTGATTCAAAGTTTTAATGGGGAATGTTATCTGTCTTTATTGTTTAAATATGTGTCTTTATTGCTTGTTTAAAATTGTTTAGCTAGTGAAATTTCTGTTTGTGTCTCTTTAAAAAATATGAATGTATTGCTAATCTGAGAAATGTTAATTATTTACATGTCACCTAAAATTTAAGGCTAAGAGTTCTAACTAACTGGAAAGTATGGCTTTGGTGTAATGGAGGAAGGTAAGGAGAAAGGTTAAAAGAAAGTTGAATGGATGACAGGCCAGTAAGCTGGGACAAGTAGAATAGGGAAACTAAGCAGAAATTCTGTCTTCCCTAAATCCCGTCTTCCCTAAATCAAGGACATTTGGAGCCATCTTGTAAATCTTGTCTTCCCTAAACCAAGGACACTTGGGAGTAAATGATTTGCATTTGCCTCCCTAAACAAAGGTTAAATAGTTTATGTCAATCTGATTACTGTCATTTGCTGTGCACACCCAGGGACAAATAAAGTTAGAAAA
The DNA here is from genome assembly GCF_000147115.1 of Myotis lucifugus. Classification (NCBI taxonomy): domain Eukaryota; kingdom Metazoa; phylum Chordata; class Mammalia; order Chiroptera; family Vespertilionidae; genus Myotis; species Myotis lucifugus. The sequence goes on along the minus strand of NW_005871145.1, from coordinate 3,383,353 downwards.
TAAGCCTTATTTTGATTAGTTCTTTTATTCAGGTATTTTTTAAAGAGGAGGCAACCCGGTCCCTCCCTGCAACATGGGTAATAGCTCCTCCTCAAACTTGACTGTCTTAAAATGTATGTTAAGGAATTTTAAAAATTGCTCAAACCTTGCCACCTTGAGTCCGGTTCTGCGTGTGTAAGAAGGGACAGAGTAAGGTTTTAGTAGTAGGAGTGAAGAAACAGGCAAGGCAGGAGCAGGCCAGAAGAAGCTGGCAAGGCCATCCAAACCACCCAGCCGCTATCGGCCAGAGCCACCTGAGGCAGACCTCATCAGACTGGCAACAGCTGACTCCGACTAGGACAGTTCTAACTAACTGGAAAGTATGGCTTTGGTGTAATGGAGGAAGGTAAGGAGAAAGGTTAAAAGAAAGTTGAATGGATGACAGGCCAGTAAGCTGGGACAAGTAGAATAGGGAAACTAAGCAGAAATTCTGTCTTCGGAGCTACTGGGGACCACAGCTGCAAACCGTTCTGCCGCCCCCGCCAATGTCAGTTAGGCGGCCACCTGGTAGTTCATGAATTCCTGTATTTGCCAGATTGCCCGGTCCCTCTAATGGGAGCAGAAACCACTTTTGCTCCAGATGGCTCAGCACAGCTTCGCCTAGGCAAAGAGACCTCCCAAATGATCCTGACCTTAGCAGTGCCGAGGGAGGAAGAATGGAGACTTTATACCCCCCAGTCAAAGACCTCACCATTAGAACCTGAATTAGAGGAAGAATTCTCGCTGGTCTGGGCAGAAGGGAATCCTCCAGGCTGGGCTAAGGACCACGCTTCGGTGCTAATCGAGTTTAAGCCTGGAGCACAGCCTGTTAAAATCCGCCAATATCCAATTTCAAGGGAAATGAAGGCTAGGGACTGAGAGGAAGTAGGCAGTAGGTGCCATCCCAGTCCCTAGTACCCGGCAGCAGATTCGGGAATTCCTGGGAGTGGCAGGATTCTGTCGAATTTGGATCCCAGGGTTTTCAGACCTGGCCAAGCCTCTCTATGAAGCTTTAAGAGAAGTCTGATTGAGGGACTGGCTGAGACTCCGTTGGGTTGGGAAGACCGGAGGCTGCATATTGAACTTGTAGACTGCAGTTTGCTAGGCAGAGGTCCAAGCCCAGTTGTATAGGGGTTAAGCTACCTGTGTACAGAGAAACAACTTTCTCCCGTACCAGAATACATTTTAGGGAAACTGGACAGACTGTGTTTGTGGCTAGAAAGGAACTGGATGCCACGCACAGCCCTGAAAGTGGCCTGCAGAAAACTGTATAATAGACTTAGATGATGCCTATGTCTTCATGGACATGACTCCAGAGAGACAAGGACAATTTTGCTTTGTGTGGGAAGGTCAAGAATAGACTTTAGTCACCTCTCTAAGATGTTTGTATAGCCCTACCATATATCATGTTTAGTAGCAGAAGATTTAGCTGTCAGAAGTGGCCACAGCTATGTAAATATAGTAATCTTAATTCTCTTACAGATTTAAATGCAGTTGTCAAAAGGGCAGGTGCCCAACTGGGCAAAGAAGAATACCCATCAGGTTTTGGTCTCTATTGAGAGACAGTTGGCAGCCTGTATACTGTCTTGCAGGCCTGTGTGACCATGCCCATGTCAGGGGTGGCACAAACCTCAACTTTAGGAAAGCGGGAGAGGCCTGTTTGGAACAGAGGGAAGTAGTGAAGTGGTGGTACTAGCCCGCTGTTACAGGAATTACAGACCCTGTGAGATCCTATGACATGTGAGACCCTGTAAAGAAATAAAGCTCCTTTAGTCCGTTTCGAGAGGACAAGTCAAATAAGGGGAGCCCTACTATAGGAACAGCTGTGACTATCTATTTAAATATAGACACATTGTAAATTTCTTCTTGCCATTTGAAGACAGTTATTATCACTCTGAAGAGTCCATGAAAAGGACTGACAAGGAAAATCAGAAGATCTTAAAACAGGTCAGTATATTTTTCTCCTTATACAATTCCTCCAAAATTTGGCAATGCTTAATAAATCATGGCAATACATTTCTTTGCATAAATTCAATAAGACTGGTTTCCAATAGTGGTTTTATTGACTGGAAACTTTGACTGGAGTATCATGTTTTAAAGAGCCCTGTCTGTACTCTGAAGACTTGAAGCCAATGAGAGTGCCAAGGAAAAAGCCTGGTATCCTGCTTGGGAGCCCTGAAAATGGCTGGAGCTGGAGTGTCAGGGCCATGCCCTACCATCACTGGCAGTTGGTCAGAGTAGAAGGGGAGCAATAAGGGCGCCTCTGCATCCCTGCGGAACCCCCACACACTCTGAGCTGCGACGAGTGAGAGAGCTATTGAGATGGGCCTTAAAGCCTAGGGCGTAGGCCCAGGTGGAGTCGCTACAGGTGAGGGATTCACCTAACTCAGCAGATACTGCAGACAGGCCTGATGGCAGCTGGATGGCTTGGCTTCCAGCCCTACAGGGCACACTAAGATTCAATAATGAATCTGGCAAAGGTAGTCAGTTACCATTCTTGTTGTGTTTATGCAAACAATCAGGCCAAATTGAATACAATAGAAAAATTGGTTTTAACTTGGCTCTTTTAATAAACACAGAGGTAATTTTGAGGAGAAAAATTCTATTTCAATAAAGGTTATTAAAACTGATGAAGTATGGTAGCAATCATCTCAGTAGAAACTGTAGTTTAACTCTAATCCTGCTGTTTGGTTTCTGTACTTATTTTCTTGCTAAAATAATAGAAAAGTTATTTTAATTTCTGAATTATATAAATCACCCCATTCGATTAAATACCCTATTGGTTGTAATGTGAATATCCCATTGGTTGTGGTCATACTGGTCTTAGAAAGCACATTTTCCTTTACCTGGGAAGAACAGCACAATTATCCCAAGGTCAGAGGGCTCCAGTTAACGTGTCCCTGTTGGCTCAGTGGTCCCAAGATCTGAGGGGGTCTAGATAATGTGTTTCTGTCAACTCAGTGATCCAGAGACCCAAAACTATAATTTAGATAACATGCTTAAGTAAACTGCTTCTGCTTCTGTAAACTGCTTTTTTTGCAAACCAGGTTCCTCATTCCAAACCTTGGGATGTAATCAATACCTTTGTGATCTTTGCCTATAGAAATCTGGTGTTGGGGCTGGGGCAGGCACTATGAGATCTGGGAGAGAGAAATGCCCCCTCATAGTCCTGGATTTGCAATAAATGTGACTGTTTAATTCGACTTCTTGAGGCGTCCTTGTGTGATTCGCGGGGTACATTACAACACTGAAATGTTTTCTTTCCCTTCCACCAGACCATTTGTTATAGTTTGTCTCTGCCAGGTCACAAGCCCACCTCCTTCTGTGCCCAGGTCTCATCGTCCCTCTAACAGACAGCAAGGATCTTTTGGCTCTGAGAGAAAACTCCATCCCTCCGCAGCACGAAGCAGCTACAGAAGAAATTCAGCGTCCATTTTCCTTAAAAGAATTCAGAGCCAAGATCCTTGAGGTAATATATTAGGCAGTTAGACAGACATGAGCAGAGCAAGGACGATGGGCCAACTAACGCTACCAGATATAACTAAGTCTTTCCACCTCTACAGATTCTGGTGGGTAAAGGCTGAAATCCATAACTAGTTTTTACTCAAGTTCTTGCAGGCTTTGCAGTCTACCCAGAGGGCAGTCCAGGAGCATGTCCCAGAAGTTCTGCCTTCTAAACTGGTGACTCTGTTTGGGTAAAGACCACCCAAGGACTGACTCCTACCTGGAGGGGACCACATACCATCATCCTGACCACCCCCACCGCTCTCAAGGTTGCAGGACTGAATACCTGGATACCAGAAACACCCCCTGCGGATTTGTTGCTTCACAAGGCTAAAAGAAGCTTGTGGACAAGGGAGGGGGAATGAGGAGGAAACTGGTCTTGCAAGGTGTGTCAGGCCATAAAAACTGTGAACAATGCATTGCCCTGGGGCGGGGGAAGGTCGTTATGGTTGGCCCCAGGACAGATCATCGACACCTGGGGCCTTCCTGTAAGACCACGAAAGGGGGCGGACTCATATCTGCAAGACAATGACCCCATCCTATATAATAAAAGAGAAACATGCAAATTAGCCATCCCTCTGCTATGCTCAAGCCACGCCCACCAGCCACTCAGAGTGACTATGCAAATTAACTCAACAAAGATGGCGGCTAATTTGCATACACAGGTGTCAGGCACCCCAGGAGGCAACGGAGGCAGCAACGGTGGGCTCCCAGGACCTTCAAAGGCCCGGGAGGCGAGGCCGCTTGAGCCTAGCCACGCCCATGGGCTCCTGGGATCTTGCCGGCTGAGAGCGGGAGGTTTGGAGGACTTGGCAGAGCAAGAGACCACTGGACGCAGAGCGAGAGAGAGGGCAGCTTGGAGGGCGTGGCTCCCTCTGTCACACTGGCTTCCTCATCACAGCTGTGGAAACTGACAGTAGGGAGGAGGAAGTCCCACTCTCACAGAATCAGCCAGAATCAGCCTTTGGTCAGACAGCTCTCAGCGGCCTGATAGCCAGGACTCTCATTCACCTGCATCTCAGACTGTGACAGTAGAGAGGTGGGACTATGTCTAAAGAACAACTGTTGATACAACATAGCTCATAACCATGACATGCAACCCCAAATGGGCAGATATTGCAAACAATTTACAATGCTGGCAAAAAGCTGAAAACAGACCTGACTTGGTAGCCAGAGTTTTAAATATTAAGCTGAATGCTCTTTTAAATGATATCTGTAAATTCCATTTACTTGGCAAAGTAATAGCTAAAATTCATGTCATTGAATTTCAGAAATGCAGACTGCCTCACACTCACATATTATCGATATTAGATAGTGAGTCCAAATTATGTTCCTCTAATTAATTCCCTTTCAACGTGCACAAATTTCGTGCACCAGGCTACTAGTAAGGTTATAAAAAGTGAAGCCTCTGCGTGTTACTTCACTCTGATTTAATGTTAATAAATGGGTTCCTCCCTTTCTCTCTAAAAAAAAACCCAAAAAGTGGTAATTTTTTTTATACATATATGACCTTGCCCTAGCAGGTTTAGCTCAGTGGATAGAGCGTCAGCCTGTGGACTAAAGAGTCCTGGGTTCGATTCCAGTCAAGGGCACGTACTCTGGTTGCAGGTTCCCCGGCCCTGGTCGGGGTGTGTGTAGGAGGCAACCAATCGATGTGTCTCTCACATTGATGTTTCTGTCTCTCCCTCTACCTTACACTCTCTCTAAATATCAACAGAAAAATATCCTCGGAGGAAGATTAACAAAAAACCAAAAAAATATATGGTCATTAGTAGAATGATTCAGTGTATAAAACATACTTAAAAGTAATTCTATATGTAAGTATGCAGAGTTAACATACCTTTGCTTTAGAGGAAACCCCTAGAGCTTTGGCCTTTTTTGGATCAGGCTTGAGTTCTACAGTGCTGGAAACAGAATCTTCAACAGGTGCTTTGAGAAAAAAAGCATGTAATATAAATGAAAATTCTAATATCACTTTATTCTTATATAATCAAATATGTAAGAACAAGAAAGCCTGCAATTTTAAATGTATCAATTTATAAAATATTTCCATTAGATTTCCCCCCAATCTTTTTTCTCTCTGAATTCCTCTTTAAGCATAATCTCAAGAAATTCAATGGATTTATATACATCTTCTTTATCAACATTAATCTGCAGTTTTAAAACTATTTTCTAAATAGCAGTTTAAAAAAACATTTTTGCTAGTTTGATACTTTCTTAAGGGCAGGGCCTGTCATCTTTGATACTCAGTTATTTCTACATTGCAAGATTCTAATAAATGTTGTAATTAAATATACACTTTGATACCACCAGTTTTATCCATGTAAAATTTCCAAGCATCACAATTTCTATCACACTAAACAGACCATTACTTTGTTTAAACATTAAGTCTAGAAGATAAGTAGTTATAGTTTAGAGTTTTATTTTACATGATGGAATTTGAACATCAGGATGAAGAAATCAATCTTTAATTTCTCTTGAAGACAATTACTAAATATTAGAATGGGTCAGTGCAGAGGAAGGAGAACTCATTTGAAAATGAGTAAATGGAGTTCTATGCTGGTTCAGGATTGGCTGTCTGTCTAGCCTTTTGCAAGTCACTTAACATTTTGGGTTTCCTTATGAGTTAATAAAGGGGAGTAAGCTAGATGGTCCCAATTCTCCCTCTAATTATAATATCCAATAACAGAAAACAGTTGTGGTAACCTTAAAAATAGGATGGACAGTTGCTTTCTGGAGTATTTCAATGAACTACTCCAAAACTCCTTTTTAGACTTGGAAACAAATTAATCACTTCTGTACCCTCAGCACAGTTACTGGTGTAAAATAGGCACTTGACAAATGTTTGTGAATGAAGGATAAGGAGAGATGGAGGGAGGAGTTGAGATCTAAGCCATGAGAAATGTGATAAAAAATGAAGGCTGGATTTCTTTTATTAGAGTTTCCTTGGGCTATTTCCCGCCCCCTTTTAACTCTCTCAGAATAGAGTTACCTGAGGCAGGCTGAAATTTGGCTGGAGCTGACCCTCCCATTGGTTTGGAAGTTGCTTTAGCAGGTGCAGCAGGCTTGGCTGGCATGTTAGCTTTGGCTTTCTCTAGCATGGCCAACACCTGATCTTTAGAAGTTGGCTAGGGAGATAATATAACAGAGGTCAGAGGACACAAAAGATACGCTCATATTATGCTTATTAATAGATCTGTCATCAAACAAATCTTTTGAGCTTCTAGTTTTGAAATCCCAATGAAGTAAGCACATAGTACAAGAGAAGTAACACACATTATGAAGTCACGCTAAATTAGCTACCATTCTAGAAGGCCACATTTTCACCCCTTCAGAGCCAGCAGGTTCTTGAAAAGTTCTATACTGCTAAATATTTTATTTTTGCTCTCACTGGGATTTCGAATTGAAACTTCTAGGAGGTAATATAATCTCTTGCCTACATAAATTCATGTTCAATATTTTTCTGATGTTTTTTAACAATAGCAGCAGCAGCAGCAAGAAGTAATACCTTTAGTTTCCCCGTCGCCTTGGCCATTTTCTCATATCCTAAGTGCATCATGAAGAATGGCAAGGCATCTTGGGCCTTCTTCCGCACATCTCCATTGCGATCCTCTAGGCAGGAGTAGAGATGGGGAACACACAGGATAAGGTCTGTGGGGGTGGAACGAAGAGTCGGTAGTTTCTCAGCCAGCCAGCCTAAAAGCTGCCAAAAGAAATAAAGACTAGTTACACACTTCAAGAGAAAAACTGTTTTAATGATCTCAGGCTTAAGGATTTCATCAGAACCAAACACTGAATTAGTTCTCACACTACAACTTTCCAGTATAAAATCAGTAATTTTCATTGTTTAAGAACTGTGCTATATTTAAATCATATGTGCAAAGATAACAATCTTCCTTAAGATATGGACACAATTCTTTGGACCATACTTGGATATTAAATTGTAAGACTTTCATAGTTCTTTATATATATATAATAGTAAAGGCCTGGTGCACAACATTCATGCAGTGTGTGTGTGTGTGTGTGTGTGTGTCCCTCTTGCAGTCTGGGACCCCTAGGGGACTCCCCCAGGGGTCCTTAGCACTGTTGTGGAGGCAGAAGAGGCTACCACCACTGCGCTAACCAGCCGTGAGCCCGGCTTCTGACTGAGCAATGGTCCCCCTGTGGGAGCACACTGACCACCAGGGGGCAGCTCCTGCATTGAGCGTCTGCCCCCTGGTGGTCAGTGCACATCATAGTGACAGGTCATTCCGTTAATTTGCATATTACGCTTTTATTATATAGGATATGTATTTTCATTGACTTCAGAGAGGAAGGGAGATAGAGAAAGAGAGAGAAATATCAATGATGTGAGAGAATCACTGATCGGCTGCCTCCTGCACACTGGGGATCGAGCCTGCAACCTGGGTATGTGCCCTTGACTAGAATGGAACCTGGGACACTTCAGTCTGCAGGCCAACACTCTATCCACTGAGCCAAACTGGCTAAGGCTTCTTAATATATTTTAAAAATGAAAAACATTCTCTTATCTTTTGTTTGTTTTTAATTCTAAGAACTATGCAGCTAAAGAAGAGACACATTTATTTAACCATAAGATGATAAGATCTACCAGGGTTCCTGTTTTCAGCCTTACATTGACAGCTGCTCTCTATACCTCTAAAATAATTCATATCTATATTTACTTTTTTAAAAAAATATATATTTTATTGATTTTTTACAGAGAGGAAGGGAGAGGGATAGAGAGCTAGTAACATCAATGAGAGAGAAACATCAATCAGCTGCCTCCTACACACCTCCCACTTGACCAGAATCGAACCTGGGACCCTTCAGTCCGCAGGCCGACACTCTATCCACTGAGCCAAACCGGTCAGGGCTATATTTACTTTTAGTTGAAAGTTTTATTGAGATGATTATAGATTCAAATACAGTTATAAGAAATAATGCAGAGAAATCCCATGTACCCTTTACTCAGTTTCCTCTCAAGTAGCACTTTATAAAACTATTATTATAGTATCACAACCAGGAAATTGGCATTGATACAAGCCACTGATATTATTCAGATTGCCCCAGTTTTAGTTTTTCTCATATGTGTATGTGTGCATATTCTATACAATTTCATCACATGTATGTCAGAACATTTGCCACCATAGTCAAAATTTTGAACAGTTCCATCTAAAGCAGCAACCTTTCAGACCTCATGGACCACCAGTGGTCCACCGGTTGGCGACTGCTGATCTAAAGGATCCCTTGTGGTGCCCCTTTATAACCACACCCATTTTCTTCCTCCTCCCCACTTTCTGGTAACCATTAATCTGTTTTCCATATCTAAAATATTGTCATTTCAAACATGTTTTATATAAATGGAAGCACACAGTATGTAACTGTTTGTGGTTGGTTTTGGTACTTAGCATAATTCCTTGAAGATTTATCTAAAGTGTTGTATGCATCAATAATTTTTTTCTTTTATTGCTAAATAATATTACATATGGACATAGAACAGTTTAACCATTCATTGTTGAAGGATATCTGGCTGTTACGAGCTTTTTGGTTATTATGAATGAAGCTCTGATAACATTTGCAAATAGGCATTTCTGTAAACATACATTTTCGTTTTTCTGGAATAAATACCCAAGATCACAATTATTGGGTCATACAGTAACTACATGTTTAGTTTTATAAGAAACTGCCAAGCTGTTTTCCAGAGTGGTTGTACCATTTTACATTTCCACCAGCAGTGTTCACGTTTCCCTACATCCTGGCCAGCATTTGGTGTTATCTTTATCTTTTATTTTAGTAATCCTAATAGGTGAGTAGTGATATCTTAAGTTTTAATTTGCATTTCCCTGATGCTAATAATGTTGACCATCGTTCATGGCTTATTTGCCATCTATATCTGCTCTTCAGTGAAATATATGTTCATGTCTTTTGCCCATTTTCTAATTAGATTTTCTTTTTACTTTTGAGCACTCTTTATATATTCAGATAATAGTCCTTTATCAGTTTGCAAATATTTTCTCCCACTCTGTAGCCTTCTTTTCATCTTCTTCACATATTCTTTTTTTAAAAAAATATATTTTATTGATTTTAGACAGGAAAGGAGAAGGAGATAGAAACATCAATGATGAGAAAGAATCATTGACCGGCTGCCTTCTGCACGCCCCCCACTGGGGACGGAGCCCACAACCCAGGCATGTGCCCTTGGCCGGAATTGAACCTGGGACCCTTCAGTCCGCAGGCTGACGCTTTATCCACTGAGCCAAACCAACTAGGGCTCACATATTCTTTTGCATAGTAAAAGTTCTTCATTCGATGAGGTCCAATTAATCAATTTTTCTCTGATGGATTGTGATTTTGGTGTCAAGTCTATGAATTGTTTGCCTGAGAATTTCTATATTGTGAAGTTTTCTTCTATATCAGTGGTTCTCAACCTTCCTAATGCCGCGACCCTTTAATACAGTTCCTCATGTTGTGGTGACCCCCAGCCATAAAATTATTTTCATTGCTACTTCATAACTGTAATTTTGCTACTGTTATGAATCGTAATGTAAATATCTGATATGCAGGATGTATTTTCATTGTTACAAATTGAACATAATTAAAGCATAGTGATTAATCACAAAAACAATATGTAATTATATATGTGTTTTCCGATGGTCTTAGACGATCCCTGTGAAAGGGTCGTTCAACCCCCAAAGGGGTCGCAACCCACAGGTTGAGAACCGCTGTTCAAGTTCTACAGTTTTATGTTCAACATTTAAGTTCATGATCCATTTTGAGTTAATTTTTGTGTAAGTTATGAGGGTTAAGTTGAGGTTTAATTTTTGGTCTATGAATGCCAACTGCTTCAGAATTAATCATTGAAAGCCTACATCCTTGAATTCTTTTATTAGCACTCTATAATTTTCAGAATACACATTCTGTATTTGTTTTGTTAAATTTGTGTATCTAAAGATTTCATTTTCTTTACAGTGATTATACATGGTATTATTTTTAATTTCAGTCTCCACATGTTCATTGCATTATTAAAAAATGTGATTGATTTTTGTATGTTGATTTTGTATCCTGAAATCTTACTGAAAATAATTATTAGTTTCTAGTTTACTTGTAGATTCCTTTGGATTTTCTTTGTAGATAGTCATGTTATCTGCAGTTAGAGAAAAATGTATTTATTCTTTATCCAATCTGTAAGATTTTCATTTGTTTTTCTTGCTTTATTGCAGTGACTGGAACTTCCAGGACTTTGCTAAATAATAGTAGTGAAAGTGGACATTCTTCTTTTGTCCCTAATCTTAGAAGAAAGAATCCAGGCTTTCACCAAAATATCTCACTGATATATTTTGATATTGATTCCCTGTGGAAATGACAATATTTCACATATAGTATATTAACTTGATGAGAGGTTTTTTTTTTTCATATTAAATTTGATTTTTTTTTATTGCTAAAAGTATTACAAAGGGTATTACATATGTGTCCTTTTTTTCCCCCCCGCCCTTGACAATCCCCTGGCCTCCCTTACCCGCCCCATGTCTTATGTCCATTGGTTATGCTTATATGCATGCATACAAGTCCTTTGGTTGATCTCTTACCCCCCTCCCTCCTGCCCCCCAACCCTCCCTGGCCTTCCCACTGCAGTTTGACAATCAGTTTGAGGCAGCTCTGCCTCTGTATCTATTATTGTTCAAAAGTTTGTAATGGTCTTTATTATCCATGAATGAGTGAGATCATGTGGTATTTTTCCTTCATTGACTGGCTTATTTCACTTAGCATAATGCTCTCCAGTTCCATCCATGCTGTTGCAAATGGTAAGAGTTCCTTCTTTTTTACAGCAGCATAGTATTCCATTGTGTAGATGTACCACAGTTTTCTAATCCATTCATCTACTGATGGGCACTTAGGCTGTTTCCAGATCTTAGCTATGGTGAATTGTGCTGCTATGAACATATGGGTGCACATATCCTTTCTGATTGGTGTTTCTGGTTTCTTGGGATATATTCCTAGAAGTGGGATCACAGGGTCAAATGGGAGTTCCATTTTTAGTTTTTTGAGGAAACTCCATACTGTCTTCCATAGTGGCTGCACCAGTCTGCATTCCCACCAGCAGTGCACAAGTGTTCCTTTTTCTCCACTTGATGAGAGTTTTTTTTTTAAAATTTATCATGAATAGGTGTTGGATTTTCTCAAATCCCTTTTTTATGTCAAATGATATGATCTTATGATTTTTTTAGTATTTAGTCTGTTGAGATTACATTATGGATTTTTGAACGTTAACTCCATTTTTATGCCCTGATTAAAACCCCTTACTTTACTATTTAAGAGTGACAGGAAAGAGAAAATTTCACAAAAAGGCTAGTCCTTTAAAACTTTTATTATAAAGCACATGAAAGGGGGGAAAAATGAATACAAAAACTCTAGGAATTTGCTTTCATTGTATTAACTGTTTTATAATGAAATACATTCTGTCCACACATGTATACTTATTAAGTAGGTCCAAGCCCCTAAGAAGATAAAAGACATGAGTGCGACAACGTGATATTTGTGATACTAACCTCTTGCCTCAGGAAAGGATTTTCCCTTTTGAGCTCTTCAGAAAGATCTTCTCCCTCCAGCCATTCCTTCATGCCAGTCTGTTCTGCCCAAGCATTCACAGTCGCTAGGGCAGCAGCTCGAACATTGTTCTGAATGGAGGAGAGAATTAGTAAAAATAACACTGACTATGGTTTGGAGGAAGTAGGAAGTGAAAAGCTTGTTTCTTTGTGAACATGAACATGGAGGTTTCTCTAAGGTCCATACGAACATACTTGGAACCGTCTTCTTTGAAACATAATCTAGTTCTGTTTGTACTAAAACTCCAAATTACAGTAGATACATAAAACTTCAACTTGTACAGATCCTGTAGTAAGTTAACTAGGCAAAACAGTGACCTATGCATAAAATATCATGTAAGGGGAACAAACTCTTTTTAAAAAAAATATATTTTTATTGGTTTCAGAGAGGAAAAGAGAGGGAGAGAGAGATAGAAACATCAATGATGAGGGAGAATCATTGATCAGCTGCCTCCTGGATGCCCCCTATTGGGGATCAAGACTGAAACCCGGGCATATGCCCTTGACCCGAATCGAAGCTGGGACCCTTCAGTTTGTAGACTGACGCTCTATCCACTGAGCCAAACCAGCCAGGGCGGAACAAACTCTTTAGGTTTTGTTTCCTGAACCTCTGGGTGCTCTTATGTTCATGTTTATCTAAAGAATGTAATTCTAAATGTCAGAGAATGCATAATAGTTACTAACAACTTTAACATTTATGTTTTTATATTAACTTGTATTAATAGAATGAGTACTTATTTGACACAAAAATATTAAAATAGCCCAATTTCTCACATTAAATGTATTATCTATCTATTTATATAAAAGCCTAAGCGACGGTCTGACCATTTGACCAGCAGCTATGATGCACACTGACCACCAGGGGGCAGACGCTCAATGCACAGGCATGGAAACATGAAACAGACTGATGAATCTCAGAGGGAAGGGGGAGGGGGGAGGGCAGGAAGGGATTAACAAAAGATTTTATATGCATACTAGAGGCCCGATGCACAGATTCATGCACTGGTGGAATCCCTCAGCCTGGCCTGCAGGGATAGGGCCAAAACCGCAGTCTGACATTCCCTGAGGGGTCCTGGATTGCCAGAGGGTGCAGGCCAGGCCAAGAGACCTCACTAGTGCATGAATCCATGCACCGGGCCTCTAGTACAAAAATAAAGACACATTTAAAAATACTCAATGTAGGGTTAAACATAAGAGGCTTACAACATTCAATGAAACTAAGTATCCTAATCAAGTACTAGAGGATCTTGTTTTAGTAGTTTAGAGAAATAAGGTAGAAAATAAATACATGATACAAAAATTCATATATTTAATTACTCTTTATACTGATACTTTTAACAGTGATGTCATAATCACAATAGCAACCATTTTTTGAGTGCATACTGTATAAAACAGGTACAGGTATCTTATGTGCAGACTCGTACTTAATTCTGTAACAATGAAATTTCATAGATAAAACAAAAGTCAAAAGATAAATAACTTACCTAAGTGTCACAAAACTAGTAAGTGATATATCTGGTCATGTTAATACTGCCGGGAGGTAAAAATGTTTACTATTTTCCTCCTAATATTCTCTTCTCTATATGTACCCTTACATGTAAGAAAAGATAATTATTCTTAGCTCTGGAGTGTGACTGGCTTATTCCAGATTGGAGCTGTAGTGAGGAGTCAGGTTTACCTTGCTGTCTCCAAGGACTGTGATGATAGGAATGCCTAAGTTCTTCACATGTTGCTTGATGTTTGGGCCCATTGCTACTGCCAACTGCTGGAGGATAGTCAATGTTTGCTGCACCTGAGTGAAAAGAGCCAACACTTCATGTTCAAATCATGAGCAAGCTGTGCACAAAGTTTTACAAATCTGCTGCTAAGAGACAGGGAAATCAGCTCTTACGATGCTACTCTAATTAGCTTATGAATAATTTTTAGGTGGTGGTTTTTAGGTGGTGGCCATTGCTTTTATCATTAGTTCATAAAATAGAAGCATTAGAATTTTAGACCAGAGATTATACTGGTAAAGTCTAGTTTATTAAAATCTTGACATAAAAATTCAAATTTAAGAATTATAAATTAAGCATATTTATGTATAATACAAGCAGTTTTATACAAAGATATTTAACATTAGAATACTGTAAAAAGCAAATCTGAGCTTCATAAAAATTTGACTTATAAACTTGCCATCTACCAGCATATCTTGTGGCATATCTAAGAAATTAAAGAAAGCTATTTGTAGTCCATAGCAAGTAAAGTGACCATTCATTTTTTTGCTGGCAACAATTTCATTGAAAAGGAACCTACTGAAAGGAGAAGGGGGCAAGAAATATAACAGGCATGTGTTCTACATACCAAGATTTTATTTGAATCATTGAGTCGACCCTTCAAAGCAGTTGGAAGTTCACCTATGTTCGGTTGGATAAATTTTGCTTCATTGATAATACCTGCCACTTCATCTAGGCCTTCTTTCCTGATTTTCCAATTTTTGTCACCAATCTTAGATACCAACTCTGAAGTGATTTTATCACTGAAAAAAAAAGACACCACCTTAATTCCAGACTCCTAAAAAATAATGATGTCACAGAAGTATTCCTACCTGAAAAAGAGAAGGCACCAGATTAAAGCATCAGCCTGCACACAAAAGGGTCTACGGTTCGATTCCTGAACGTACCTGGGGCGTGTGCAGGAGGCAATCAGTACATGTGTCTCTCATATAGATGTTTCTCTCTCTCTCCTCCTCCTCCCTCCCTCCTCCCACTCTCTCTGAAAAGCAATGGAAAAAATATCCTCTAGTGAGGATTAACAAAAAACCAAAAAATTTTCAGTATAATAAATCAAATAAACCATTTCCTATAACCCAACCTTATTTCTGTCCTTGGCAAAAGATCCACAACATCATTGCCCCCATCATCTGGTTCGTCTCCATCTTCTCCTTCATCTGTGCCACTTGTGCTGTGTTTGGAAATCCCTCTGGTTGGAGCAGGTGGGCTCTGGCCCTGCATCTACATCCAAACAAATAAATCAGTGAGGCTAGTGAACCTGATGAAGGACCTGAGAGCAAACAAGCTGGAGAATGGTGCCTGTGTCAAAATTTCCTATTCCTTCCTAATACCTAATATTTACACAGTACATGTCTTAATCTCTATTTAGGTTCCAATTTTGAGACTACATGGCAAAATATATTTTTATAAAACCTATCAGAATCTGATTTCTTAATCATGAGGCTGTCTTTTGACTTGTATGCCCAAGACATTATACAGCAAGTCTGCCAAAACTTAGCAATTTCCATTACAAAGTTTATTCAAGGAGGGACAATATTTTTTATTTAAAAATTTTTAATGTTATATTTAATGTACTTTTTCAATAGGTCATACATTCAAAATATTTGAAATTCCAAAGGCACAAAGGATATAAAGGGGAAAACCTCCCATCCTATACCATAGTTACCCTGTTCTCTTCCTCATCGACAATCAAAGTTATTAATTTGTTAGGAACTTTTCCTAGGGATACTTTATGTATATAAAAGCAAACACAATCATACTGTTTGTTCCAAAGGGTTAAAAGTTTAAATTTAACTAATATGAGCTTTCTGAAGTTCACCAATAGATTGCATAATTTGTGAAATCTTTACCTTCTCAAATTCTGCATCTATCTGGGATAGGAGAGCAGGCTTCTCATCTTCAAAAAACATTCGCAAAGAGGGACCAACATACAGGTACATTACACCAAGCAGGGTAATCGCAGAAGTCCTCACAGCCTGGTAGGCAGAACAAAAAGAATATTCCAAATAACAGCAGAACCGCAAAGATGGCTGTACTGTTCTTATTTATGCTGGTATATACTCACTGGGTTTGTTGCAGCAAGCGCTGTCTTCACATTGCTAATGAAAGCTTTCACATTCAATCTAGAAGAAATAACAATTAGAATTAAAACCAAACAAAACACTCAATAGTTTTAAAAAGCCAGACTCTAGAAGTGCCTTCCTTTGGATATGTCCTGGAATCTCACCTATTTGCTTTCTACACTCATTAAAAATTACACACTATCTATATGCTAATTACTCCTAAATCCAGTGTTGACTTCTCTCCTGAACTCAATTCAGATATCCAACTGCCTTTGTGACATTTTCACTTATATGTCTAGATGTTGCCCTACAACTGTCAAAACCACTCCAGATTGTAAAATCTCTGAACCCCCTGTGGCCAGTTTGGCTCAGTGGAAAGAGCGTTGGCCTATGGACTCCAGGGTCCAGGGTTTGATTCCCGGTTAGGGCACATGCCCGGGTTGTGGGCTTGGTCCCCAGTGGGGAACATGCAGGAGGCAGCTGATTAAAGATTCTCTCTCATCATTGATGTTTCTATCTCTCTCTCCCTCTCCCCTTCTGTCTGAAATCAATAAAAATATTAAAAAAACAAAACACAACCAAAAAACAAACCCTGACCCCAAAACCTGTTCTTCCCACAGTCTTTCCTACCGTAGTAAAGAGCCACATCATGCTTCCAGTTGCTCAGGTCATTCTTGACTCCAGAGTCATCCTGACTCCTCTCTCATGCCCACTCTTTGGTCAGGTTTACTTTCAAAATATATTCCGAATCATAACACTTCCTCCTGTATCAAACTATCTCCAAGCCACTGAAATTTCTTGACAGCATTACTCCAATAGCTTTTAAGTAGTCATCCTGCTTCTGCCCTTGATCCTCACTATCTGTTTCGACTATAATCAGAATGATGTTACTCTTCTGTTCGAAATCCTCTAATGACTTCCAACTTCAAACTTTGAATCTCCAACATCAGTTTCTATTCCTTCCCTCTACCCCCACTTTTAAAAGAGGCCAACATTCCTAGTGCCCTTATCATATGCCAGGTCCAGTTTTCAGCATTTTACGTATTTTTTCACAACAACCCTATGAGGAACCATTTTGGCATTTTACAGAAAGGTAAATTAGGTCAAAAGAGGAGCAGTCCCTTGTCCAAGGCAACAAAGCTGGAAAAATAGCAGATTAGGGATATGAACCAATGGGGTCTAGTTTCATATGCCATCTTCTGAATTACTATTCTCTTATCTGAAATTTTAGTTCATAGCTTTTCTGCAACCTCTTGCCTCTCTCCCTACACAGAGGCTTTCAACCAGATTTCTGCTGCATTAAAAACAAAACAAATTTTCAAGCTCTATATGACTTGGCTTCCTCTTCTTTCTCTAATGTTATCTCCTACCACTCTCCATCTCCTCACTTATTCCACTCTAGCTACATTCTAAAGAACAATCACTCCTTCCAATTTTTAAATATATCATATATGCTCCTACCCCAGGGTTTTTGCACTTGCTGTCCCTTGGTCTAGAATGTTCTCCCAGATTGTCTCAGCTAACTCATGTCCTGAAGGTCTCTGCTCAAACGTTATTGTTTCTGGATGGACTCTTATTCTATCTTATAGTAAACCACAGTCAGGTGATTCCACCTAACCTCTTAACCTGCTTTTTTTTAATTCTGTTGTTCCTATACTCCTAGTATATTTTTTATTGTCATCTTGTCCATGATGTATTCCTAGGGCCTGGAACAAATGAATGGAATATCATAGATGCTGCTCTTATGCAGTAGTTGAATAAATATAAGATCATGGATAAGTATAATTAAAAAAGAGAAAAATATTCACCTGGCTTTTATGTCATGCCAAGAAATTAGTTTTTCAGCAAAGAATATACAATTAAGAAGAAATTATAACAATACCCTCAACTATGGGAAGACACCACAGGTACTGACATAACAATTCTTTGCTTAATGACACTTGAATGATAACTTGTGGAGTAAGTAGTATTTCTTCAGAACACTGTTTTGCAAGATATTAAGAGGCATATTGTAACAAGCAACATGGCACAGAGAAAGGCAACATGGTATAGCAGTATAATATTCTTTCTTGGAATCAGAATGCCTATGTTAAAATCTTGGCTTTGCCATAACTTAGCTGTGACTTAAGCAGAATATTTAAACTTTCTATGCCCTAGTAAGTATTCTTATTCACAAAACAGAGAAAACAATCCTCACATGGTTTTTATGATTTAATCAAATAAATTATTTAGAAAATGCCTAGCATAAAATAAGCTCTATAAAATTTTGTTAATGAAATAAATGTGTTCAATATGCACATAAGTTTGGAAAAACAGCAAGTTAAACAAACTTCTTTATTGCATGACTTCTGAGAGCCTTTAATTCATCAATGTGCACTATAGGTTTCTAAACAAATGTGATTATATACAGTAATTTACAAATGTATTTGACTAGCAATCCTTGGAACTGGCTTTTCTGTTGGACAGTGATAACACTGGAGGAAAAATTATGTAGAGAACTCTAGTATTAGTGGATATCAAAATGCAGGTGCATAAGCCAATACTGATGGTCCCTGACTTAAATGATTTTTTAAAAAAAATCCTCACCCGAGGATATGTTTATTGATTTTAGAGAGAGAGGAGGGAGGAAGGGAGAGGGAGAAATTGATGTAAGAGAGAAACATCAATCAGTTGCCTCCCATATGTGCCCTGACATGGGATTGAACCTGAAACCTAGCTAAGGTATGTGTCCTGATCAGGAATAGAACCCACAATCCTTTGGTGCATGGGACAATGCTCCAACCAACTGAGCCACCTAGCCAGGGCTGACTTAAGATTTTTTGACTTTACAAATGATATGAAGAGATATGCATACTCTATTACAGGAGGTATTCAACACTTTATTTAAAAACAGGCTTTGTGTTAAGATGATTTTGCCCTACTGTAGGCTAATGTAAGTGTTCTGAGCATGTGAAAGGCCTAGTTTAAGCTATGATGTTCAGTAGGTTAGGCATATTTTTGTCTTATATTTTCATCTTACAATGGGTTTATTGGGATGTAACCACATCATAGGTCAAAGAGCACCTGTATAGATTTTTGAGGAATAAATGTAGGTTTCTGGAATTTAAAAAAAAATATTTTTTTACTGATTTCAGAGAGAGGAAGGAAAAAGGAAAGAGAGATAGAAACATCAATGATGAGAGAGTATCATTGACTAGCTGCCCCCTGCACGATCCCGACTGAGTCTATAACCTGGGCATGTGCCCTGACCGGGAATTGAAGCATGAGCTCCTGGTTCATAGGTTCAACACTCAACCACTGAGCCACACCAGCTGGGTTGTTTTATATAAATTAGATAACCCAGCTCTGGTGTTTCAGAAATAAGCAGAGATAGCTACAACAAATATAATCACCAGTCAGAGATTTGCAAAACGTTTAATTATTTTGTATTGGATTTTTTTCTGACTTACCCAGAAAAACCAAATTCTTTTATTGCATTTGATAGCCAATTCAGAGTTTCTGACTGATTCTTGGGATTCTTCTGAGAGAATGCCATTGACATAACCTGGAGCAGGAGAAAAACAAACAGATCTCTGATATTTCTCACAGAAATATAGCATGACATGAAGGTAGAAGTGGATGAAGCAAGGTTTTGTGATGCTAAAACAACTGCAATAATGACTTTAGGAACGAAATATTTAACCACAAGAAAAAGAGTTAACTGACAGGAAAATACTGTTTATAACTTTTCTTTCATTAATGATCACTCTGAATTATGTTTTAAGAGAAAATTACTCTCATCTCTAATAGACTATTCTTGACTAAGATAGAGTTTAATTATTATGCAACAGTGTATTATTAAAGGTAAAAAACACAGTATCTAAAACATACTTGAAAAGATAAGACTAAGCTTAAAAAGTAACTTTAAATTAAAATTTGAGACAAGATTGGGAAAACTGGGGGTAAGAGAGCTGTGTCACTAACCTGTTCAGCTGTCCAGGGCAACATGCAAGCTTCAGCTATTGCTGTCATAGCTTCTTTTGCATTGTTCCCACATTTCACATCTCCAATCTTATCTACAAGGCCATCTAAGACAATCTGAGCTGACGTTTTGGAAAAATTTCCCTTCTGGGCAATTAAAGCAACTATGTGAAGCTTCATCTGCATCACCTGAAAAAGGATAAAGTTATCATAAAGTTATGAGTAAGCCAAAGACATTTATTTATGTACTTATTTCTACAGTAACAAAATTAAGACCAGCTAAGAACATGATCAATCTAAAATCAGACATTTAAACAAGCAAAATAATTTTTATCTTTTGTTAGCAATTAAAGTAGCTAAGTGACAGCTAAGAGAAAAAAAATCAAACCACTCAATGCTTTAAAATATTAACAACTAGAGGCCCGGTGCACTACTTTCGTGCACTCGGAGGGGATTCCTCAGCCCAGTCTGCACCCTTTTGCAGTCTGGGAGCCCTCGGGGGATGTCCAAGTGATGGCTTAGGCCCGCTCCCCATGCAGTTGGACATCCTTAGCGCTGCCACCGCTAAGGATCCCACAGAAAGAACAAGAGGTGGCAAAAGATAAGCCAAAAAGAGACTAACAGGATGTCAAAAAATAGACCTCATAACTTAAAAAAAATTTTTTTTAATATATTTTATTGATTTTTTACAGAGAGGAAGGGAGAGAGATAGAGTTAGAAACATCGATGAGAGAGAAACATCGATCAGCTGCCTCCTGCACATCTCCTACTGGGGATGTGCCCGCAACCCAGGTACATGCCCTTGACGGGAATCGAACCTGGGACCCTTCAGTCCGCAAGCCGACGCTCTATCCACTGAGCCAAACCGGTTTCGGCTTAAAAAATTTTTTTTTGCATGAGGTCTATGTATATCCTGAAGGAATACTCTTTTCCCGTTTTCCTTCCTGCATCACTTCCCTATCCTTTCCTTACTCCTAACTCTTTAGACTAAATAACTGTATTGTTAAATTTCATCTCTATAATTAGTTAAATAGACTGTGTGGTAACTTTTCATTGGCTATGTAAATACTGCATTTATTTTTATTTTTTTACTTTTAAAATGTATTTGTATTGATTTCAGAGAGGAAGGGAGAGGGAGAGAGAGATGGAAACATCATTGATGAGAGAGAATCACTGATCGGCTGCCTCCTACATGCCCCCTACTAGGGATTGAGCCTGTAACCCTGGCATGTTCCCTTGACTGGAATCGAACCCGGGACCCTTCAGTCTACAGGCTGATGTTCTATCCACTGAGCAAAACCAGATAGGGCTGCATTTATTTTTTATCCAAACAAATAAGAAAGCTATCTCATTGTTTATCCCTCCTTTGAATATGTAAAGATTAGAGGACTTTGAAGCCTAAATAATGAGAAGAAAATGCATATATATGTTTATATACACATTTCACAAACAATACAATAAAAGACATTAAGTCTCTAGTGAAAAAATACCTGAAAATTAGTTTCTTTCCATCCAGGTTTCTTGGCCAACATCCTCACTAATGCCTGGCATGGCATTTCAGTTCTGTCCATTAGTTCAACAGCCTTGAAGTAGAATCAAAGAATAAGAGTTAAGAGGTAATGAGTAGTTCCAAGGGAACAGTATATAACAAATGGAAATGGGAATGAAGAGGGTTATAAAGGGAGCTTATATAATTTCTCTTATAATGCTTTGTTTCTTAAGTTGTATGTTTGGTATATGGTTGTTATATTAATACAATTGAAACATTTTTTTCCCCACACTTTAGGAATTTACAAACAATTTGCTTCAAGGAAAGTAATGCTAATACAGTTTTCATTTGCCTCATGTGTGGCAGAAACTGCTTAATATTTTGACTTATTTAATTTTCCTAAAAACATAGAAAAGTAGGGTAGGTTAGAAGTGGTTAAGTATTAAATTTCAAAGATGCACAAATTCAGGTCTAAACGCAATACGCAGCAGATGCTGGACTTGAAGGCAAGTTTCCTGCCTCAAGTTCCAGTGCTTCCAGTTTCTCCACACCCCTCCTCATTAGAATCACAGAGTGTATGCCAAAATGGACTACCATGATCCTTTCTAACACAGATTTTTGAGAGGAGCTTCTCACACCAAGTGATAATGTCTGTTCCTCCAAGAATAATGACCCCAAAGAGGGAAACAAAAATGGATTAGATATGGTTTCAGTGGAGAGATCTGTTTTCCTACTGATATTAAAAAACAAATACCATAATATTAAAATTCATCTAAGCCTTGTAATTCAGAATAAACCAAATTTTTTGGTAAGTACTAAGTTATGAAGTTACAGAAAACATAGGACGCAGATGTTGAAAGATAAACACTACAAAGCTAAAAAATAAATACCCCCACCCCTGCCTTATCTTTAGGTAACACCCTGAAACATATTCACTGGTTAAAAAACAGCAATAGGACAAGTCTTTCGTTTTCAATTTCATCAGTTCTGTATAACATAGTTGTTTTCACACTCAACTCATCCCTATGCACCTACCTTTTGGAACTCTTCCATACAGGCCAGCCTTTCCTTCCAGTTACTGCTGTCTAGAAGTTGTATACACGTAGCAGGAAGGACAGCTGAAGCTTTTTCTTCACACACTTCAATCTGTAACATACAACCACATTAAAGTTAAAAACTGCTTAAGGAAACAAATGGTAAGACTGTAAAAACACAAGAACATTCCTATATGTATGCTGAGGCTCCTATTTTAGTATCATAACGGGAAAGTTTGTCTAAGGTATCTAAGATAATTTCAAGAATCTAAAAAGTAATAAATAACTATATGTTGTAGAATTCAGCAAGAAAGAACTCAAATCTTCTCAAAGATATTGACTTTCCATGGTTTTATGAGTCTGAGACATATTGTATAATACTGACCGAGAGCTCAGGCTCCACTATTTCTTTGGTCTCCAATCCCTTTTTGCTCTTGTTTCCAGTGCTCCCTGCACCTCCTGGTGCACTTGGTTTCCCCTTCTTAGGTGGTCCGCCAGCCTAGATACAATTAAAAAAAATTTATTTTAAACCACTTAAGGATTTAGAATAGTGATTCTTAAACTCTTGTGGGTCAGAGACTTCTTGAAAATTTGAAATGAGGGATCATTGTAACTATGTATGGTGACTTATTATGGTGATCATTTCACAATATATAAAATATATAAAATATCAAATCATTATGTTGTACACATAAAACTAGTATGTTGTATGTGAATTATACCTCAATAAATTTTTATTTTTAAAAACGAGGGATAACTCAACCCACAACAAAAAACTGTATTTTTGGCGCCCACAAAATTGAGCAGTTTCAAAGGCAGACATATCTTTTGAAGACCAATATGGGGGAAACTGTAGGCCCCATTTTAAGAACCTCTAACTCAGAACGAGCTAATGAAATAAAAATGATGGACTGGAATTATATACATTTACAGATTAATTTGAGAATTAACATTTGATGCCTCTAAATCTTTCCTATAATAGTAAAGGACAATTTTTAACATATCATTTACTCAATACTTAATCACAGGGTACCCCACTTACAGCCAAATGAGTGCTCTAGTTATGTTGAAGATGGACACCTAACCAAATCTTATTGTCTTAGTTTTTCAGTTGACTTGCTTGGTTTTCCAAGTATATGATCACAAAACTAAAAAAGTGATACCTTCTGCATATTAACACCTCTACTTTATTCTTTTGTCTAATTGTAGAGCATTATTTAACAATAATGGTACAAGCAGGGATTTATTGTTTTATTTCCCATTTTAATAAGAATACTTCTAGTATTCATCATTATTAAGCATAATACTGACTTTTGTTTCTTTTTTATTTCTGTCATTGATGGTTGTTTTGCTTTGTTTTATACAGTTTATTTTGTTTATTTATTTATTTATAATCCTCTTGCAAGGATATTTTTCCATTCACCTTTAGGGAGAGGGAAAGACAGAGAGAAATATCGATGTGAGAGAGATACATTGACTGGTTGCCTCCTGGACGCACCAGGGCCGAGGAGGAACCTACAACCGAGGTATGTGCCCTTGATCAGAATCGAACCTGGAACCTTTCGGTTCACAGGCCAATGCTCTATCCACTGGGTCAAACCGGCCAGGGCAATACTGACTTTTGGTTTGCTATGTCTACTGCTGAGTGTGTGCGCGCGTGTGTGTGTGTGTGTGTGTGTGTGTGTGGTGTCTCCACAAAATGTATACACACACTTTGAATGATTATAAAGGCAATGTTTAATTAAAATACATTTCATTTTCAAAAGTGAGCTATCAGGTGTTAAAGTGTGTGTACATTTTTGGGAGACACCCTGTATGTATGTATGTGATTGACATATATACATGATATATATATATATATATATATATGTATATATATATGTATATATGTATATATACATATATATATAAAGTTATGTCAAAGTATTCATCCATTTCTATGTGGTTAAGAGTTTTATCAAAAAGATATGTTAAAATTTACTATATTCCTTTTAAGTGTCTAAAATTAGCTTTCTTTTTTCTAAAATGTATTTTTTTAAAATATATTTTATTGATATTTTACAGAGAGGAAGGGAGAGAGATAGAGAGTTAGAAACATCGATGAGAGAGAAACAGCTATCAGCTGCCTCCTGCATGCCCCCCACCTGGGATGTGCCCGCAACCAAGGTACATGCCCTTGACCAGAATCGAACCCAGGACCCCTCAGTCCACAGGCCGACGCTCTATCCACTGAGCCAAACCGGTTAGGGCTAAAATGTATTTCTTGATTTTAGAGAGAGATAAACATCAATTCATTATTCCACTTACTTATGCATTCCTTGGATGACTCTCGTATGTGCCCTGACCAAGGATCAAACCTATAACCTTGGTGTACTGGGACAATGCTCTAACCAACTGAGCTACCCAGCCAGGGCTGAAATTACATTTCTTGTCATCTATAAATTTAGTAAATTTTCTAAAATTAATATTGAACCATTCTTGAACTCTGGAATAAACTTCAATTGGTCATACTTTCTACTGCACCCACTGAATTCTATCTGTGAATATTCTACTTAAATATCTTTTTAAAAATTGTTTCCATAACTGAATTATGTTTTTTTTTCTTTATTAAGGTATTATATATGTGTCCTTATCCTCCCATTGCCCCCCAACCCCCCACTCATCCCCTCACCGCCCTGGTGTCTGTGTCCATTGGTTAGGCTTATATGCATGCATACAAGTCCTTTGGTTGATCTTTCCTCTTTACCCCCACCCCCAAATATCTTGATTTAAACTTATTTCACGTTATTTTGAAAGATCATGAGAAAATAGCAGTTTATCATAAGGTACAAAGCCAATTATCACAAGGCAGTAACATTAATAGAGCAACAAACATTATTATTCACATCATTCCTTCTACTTATTATGGGTATTTGTTAAGCATGCTAAAAAGAAAAGATAAAAATGACAGATGATCAAATTAGCCTTCAACATCGCTCTAGCTGATTTTGCTCAGTGGATAGAGCGTCAGCCTGTGGACTGAAAGGTCCCGGGTTTGATTCCAACATCAAGGTCACATGCCTGGGATGCAGGCTGGATCCCCAGTAGGGGGCATGTAGGAGGCAGCCAATGAATGATTCTCTCTCATCATTGATGTTTCTATCTCTCTCCCTCTCCATTCCTTTCTAAAAGCAATACAAATATATATTTTAAAAATTGGTCTTTAGTATCAATCCCTGTTCTGAAATGAACTAGAGGCCCCGTGCCCAGCCTGCACCCTCTCCAATCTGGGACCCCTTGGGGGATGTCCAACTGCCGGTTTAGGCCCAATCCCACAGTCGGACATCCCTCTCACAATCCGGGACCACTGGCTCCTAACTGCTTGCCTGCCTGCCTGCCTGATTGTCCCCTAACTGCTTCCCTGCGGCCTGATCGACACCTAAATGCTCCCCTGCCAGCCTGATCACCCCCAACTGCCCTCCCCTACTGGCCCGATTACCCCCAACTGCCCTCCCCTGCTGGCCTGATCACCCACAACTGCACCCCCCTGTCGCAACCCGCCTCCTGCGCAGGGACCGGCCTCCTCCGTGCAGCGAGGAGTCGCGGGACCCCCAGGCCTCACTGCACGGGGCAGCTGCCGGGCCCCACCTCCGCTGTGCGCGTTCGGCCATCTTGTGACGATGTTGCACGTGAGGGCATGAGGACCACCTAGGCTTTTATTAGTATAGATGTTATCTTGAACATAGTCTAAGCTTTTAAGGTATAATTAGCAAAACTAAGATGCCGGTTTTTAATGAAATGGAAATGGCTACTATTTGCTGATTTACTATTAGCAGTATGGTTTTGTTGGTTTATAATAACAACCCATAATGAGAGATTTGTTTTCTAACTCTAAAAATAGAAAATTCTATACTCTTTGATTAATTAGAGTATGTCTTTGGATCCTTTCATATAATTGCACTCTCTGTATCAAAAGGTACCTCGATTAATAAACCTACTCCTTTTCTTCTTTTTTTTTAACAGACCTATATATTTATGGCTTAGTAGACTTACTGGCTGATACTGTCCTACTTGTTTTTTCAACAGAGGAATTGAAGCAGGTTGCCACCTCTCCCATTTTTTTTTTTTTTAAAGAATTCCTCATAAAAGAAAGCCAGCTAGCATGGAAGGGTTCAGCAAGATAAGAAAAGGACTCAGGTGTCCAGGTCATTGTCGAGTGGCAGGAGATGATGAGAAAGGAGAAAATAGCTGCCAATACCCTGAACTAGAATGCTGAAGCATAATATGAAGGGAAGTACACAGACTCTGTAGCTAGAGATACCTGGTTCAAGTCCCAGTTCTCCAACTCTGGTCACTCAATAAATACATTTGAGTTCCTGTTATGGATAGGAGAATCAAGCACTAACAAGATTGTAACCTTGAAAGTTTACAATATGGTGTGGGGAGACATAATAAACAAACAAGTGAACAATACAAATATCAGAATGTCAGAATGAGCACTAGCTGGTTTGGCTCAGTGGACAGACTGAAGGGTTCTGGGTTCCATTCTGGTCAAGGGCATGTATCTGGGTTGCAGGCTCAATAACTGGCCATGGTCAGGGTGTGTGTGGGAGGAAACCAATCGATGTTTCTCTCTCTGTCCTTCCTCCTTCCTTCTTTTCTCTCTCTCTCTCTCTTTCTCTCTCTCTCTCTCTCTCTCAAACAAACAAACAAACAAACAAAATCACTGGGAAAATATCCTCAGGTGAGGATTAACAAAACAAAACAAAAAAATCAGAACAAATTTTAAGAGTCAGTGCAGTACACTAAACCTTGCTGAGCCTGTTTCCTTTTCTGGAAAAACAGGGTCACAAAACGTTTATCTTAAGGGTTGTTATGATTAAATGAGATTATGTAGGTAAAGTGCTTCACCAAGTGATGCTCACCAAGTCAGTTTTCTTCCCCTAACTCCATGCTGGGGTTCAGAGTGGGGAAAGAGAATCAAACTTTTTGCATTTTATTTCATTATTTAATACTTTCTGATCCCTTAACACTTGGGTTGCGGAAAACGAGTTAAGTCGGTTCATATAGATTTGCGGTGGAGTGCGGGAAACGTGTAAACTCGGGCCGATTGTAACTGCGTATTACCAAATATTTCATTTCAATCGAACCCATACTTCAAAAGATATAGGCATTTTAACGCGCCATCTTATATTTTGGCGGGAAATTCACCCGCAACCCAAGTGTTAAAATGCACTCCTGTACTT
Source organism: Myotis lucifugus (assembly GCF_000147115.1). Lineage (NCBI taxonomy): Eukaryota > Metazoa > Chordata > Mammalia > Chiroptera > Vespertilionidae > Myotis > Myotis lucifugus. Next base: position 3,355,685 of record NW_005871145.1, on the reverse strand, counting down.
CCGTTACCATTTTTATCTCTATTAAAATTTCAAATAACCAAATGTATTGTTGGAACACACTGTCTTCATAAACAGATGTTCTGCTATATTTTGAATGTGGTAATGAGTTCATTTCTCAAATGAAATCATATTGGAAGGACCACTATTAACGTAAGATTGAGACCCTACCTTATATAAATTCTAATTTTTAAACTATATTTTCAAAGTCATCTATTAACCTTAGTAGCAGGTGCCTTTTTTAAGGGTCCGGGTTTGGGTACTGAGATATCCTTTGTGTCCTTATCTCCTGCGGCTCCTGAAGAAGCAGTCCTTCCAGGAACAGGCTTGAATTCCTTCTTTTCAGCTGCCAATCCAGCTTTCTTACCATGCACCAGCTCTACTTTCTCTGAACATTCTTTGATCTGGAGAATGAAATTGAGATGAACATCATTAAGCCCAACTTTGAAACACCATCGCTATTTTATTACTTAATAGATCATTTAAACTAGCGGTCGCCAGCCTTTCGGACATCACGGACCACCAGTTGGCAACTGCTGCTCCAAAGGTTTCCTTAAACCAGTGGTCGACAACCTTTTGGACCTCACGGACCACCTGGCGACCGCTGATTTAAACCACAACTATATGAGAATTTAGGGAGAAAAGTTTCCTTTTCAACAAAGATAAATTATCCAGACTTTCTTATATTTTATTTCTATACAAATTAGAATTACAATAACCACATTTTAAATAGAAGACATTCATATTTAGAAAGGTAATTTTCCAGATATTAGAATAAACTTATTTTAAAACAGTGTTTTTACCTTTATAGATTATGGTTACTCAGCTTTATTTCTGTTATAATTTGAAAGATGTTTCTACTAATATGATCACTGTAACTTGAGATAAAATTTAAATCTCCAAAAGCTATACCTTCAAACTCTAGGTGTGAACCACCAGTGATGATGAAATAAATTTCATGAGTTGATATCAGTTTTGTCTTAATAAAACAGAACAGATAAATGCACTATTGTCCAATTTCATTATAATCTATTACTAACTTACCCTGTCAAGCTTAAGTTTGTCCACATCAACTAAGAATGGGTTTACTGCTTTCTCACCAACCACCTTCAAAGCGGTACCCAACGCTTCAAATGCAGCATCTCTGACTTCAGGAGCAGAATCATTGATGTGCTATAGTCCGGAAGTAAACAACATTATCTCAATACAACATTATCTCAAAAGGTAATTTAAGTATTACTGATTTTAAGTCAGAATAATGGTTGTTTGATAACAAAATTTGCCTTTTACAATTCGCTGAAGCTAAATATTGCTTTCCTTTTGCCAATTAACAGTTACTCTTTCACAAATTCTTTTTTGCTTAAGGAAACCTCTGATAATCCATTCAGCATGTAAGTGCCTCCTTCTCCTCCCACCCTCTGTCTTAAGTGCCTCGCATTCAAATGACCTTCAAATAATCCAAGCTGTATGCCTGTGCTTGGCCAGATACAGCTGAATGCCAGTAAATGGGCCAAATAAGGAACAAAATGTTTAGCAATTAGAACTATAAAGCTAACTTGTATTTAAAGAATACGAACATAACAATAGAAGAATTTAGATTCAGTTTCCAAAGCTTCTCAGAAGACTATAATCAACAGTCTGAAAGCCAGTCACTGTACATAATTGGTAGGGGAAAAAAATCTTCCCTAGATATAAAATATTCGCCCAATTTCAAAGAGAGTCTATACCTTAAGTAGACCAGCACAAAAGGGCTTTAGCAAGCTCTTAGGCAGGGTAGAAGCAGTGCAGTGGCGGAAGCTTCTTGCAATAAAAAGTGATGTCTGCTGCTTGATGGTTGGATTTTTATTATCCATTACTGCTAAAACATCCTCACTGATGTTCTGTAGTGTGGTCTATAGAAATAAAATGTGGTCAATGAGCTTTTCTCAACTGCAAAGAACAATCAAAATATCACATTAACAAAATTTACTTTAGACAAAAGCGCATGTTGTGAGCTTACAGTAAGGAAGATTGCGTCAATTGCCTCCTGCAGGGCTTGTACTACTTGAGGCTTCTTCTCTTTGAATTTCTCCAAAATGGTTGGCACAACCTATAAAAATGAACAGCCAGAATATTATTTGGCAACAAAAAGAAATGATGTATTGATACAGACGATAACATGGATGAACCTTGAAAACATTATGCTAAATCAAAGAAGCCAGTCACAAAGGATCACATGTGTATGATTCCATTTATATGAAATGCCAATTCCATAAAGACAGAAAGTAGACTAGGTCTAGGAGTAGGGAAGAATGGGAAGTGACAGATAATGGGCATAGGGTTTTTTTTTTTGGGTCATAAAAATGTTGTGGCATATGCCCTGACCAGGAATTGAACCGTGACCTCCTGGTTATAGGGCGATGCTCAACCCCTGAGCCACACGGGCCAAGACCAACTATAATTTAGTAAATTGAAATGTATTTAAAAAATTGTTTTCTAGCTTGAATACTTATCCCTAATAAAAAAGTATAAAATATTCTAATAAGTAACATAAAAATGACAAAAAGCTCATTAATACACTGATAGCATATTCACATAGATATTATACAATATGCATTGATTGCTATAAAAATATTAATTATAATTTTACTTCAATATATGATTTATGTGACTAAGGCTTTTTTGGACCTTATTTTTATTTCCCTGGTAACAAGCTAGTCATGATTTATTTTTATTTGGTACTATCATTTTTCTCAGTTAAGTTCTCTGAAATTATTTTTAATTCTATGAGTAAATGAGCTCCAAATACCATAACTATGAGAGGTTAGATATTAACTTCACGATATAAAACTGACACATGGTATGGACTATTAGGAGACTCTTAAGTTCATCTAGGGCAGTGGTCAGCAAACTATTTAGTCAACAGAGCCAAATATCAACAGTACAATGATTGAAATTTCTTTTGAGATGCAAATTTTTTAAACTTAAACTATATAGGTAGGTACACTGTTATTAACTTAAATAGGGTACTCCTAAGGCTTAGGAAGAGCCACACTCAAGGGGCCAAAGAGCCGCATGTGGCTCGCGAGCCGCAGTTTGCCGACCACGGATCTAGGGAATCAAATGGTAAGTGGCCAGCAAGTAAAACCTGAGTCTCCTAATAGTCCATTTTTGGATGCTGGAGCACTCTAAGTAATTCAGACCAGATTTAGAGGCCAACTGACAGATGTCACAGTTAAATATCTCAATTTACTAAAGCTGTTATCAAATGTGATTGTTTCCAAATTTATACAAAGAAAATAGTATATTCAACAAATGTCTTCAGTCAGATTTCTTAGAATAAAGTAAACTGATATATCACCAACAGTGTAACCTATGTAAAATGTCTCAGGTATATGAGTAAATTATTTTTTAAATAGGAAAACACTATAAAATATATCTTATATATTAATTTCACTTCTGGTTTTATATGCCCTTTCCTAGTCTCATTTTAGGATAACGCTCTGGTTAACCTAAGTTTTATTTCATCCTGTTATACTATATATAATGTTGTAAGAACAGAGCAAGGTATCCTATATAGTAAAAGCCTAATATGCTAATTGTCCGGTTGTCCGTTCAACCAAAGTGTAATATGCTAATAATATGCTAAAGCTGCTCAACCACACGCTAATAATATGCTAAGGCTGCACCAACCACCAGGGGCAGACAGTCGACTGGTTGACCAGTTGCTATGATGTGCACTGACCACCAGGGGGCAGATGTTTCGACTGGTAGGTTAGCTTGCTGCAAGGGTCTGGCCAATTGGGACTGAGCGAGATGGGCCGGACGCACCCTGGAGCCCTCCCATGGTCCTCCCCAGCTGGCTAACCTCCCGCTTCCTTCCCCGGCACAATCGTGCACTGGTGGGGTCCCTCAGCCTGGCCTGCACCCTCTTGCAATCATCCCTCAGGGGATGTCAGAGAGCTGGTTTTGGGCTGTTCCCGCAGGCCAGGCCGAGGGACCCTGCTGGTACACCAGGCCTCTAGTTAATAAATAATAAGCAAATCGACTCAACTAAGTACTTTAGGCCAAGTGCCTGATTTTCTACATAAAGCTAATGAATTTAGTTATAACTGACATCTTCATTGAAATGTTATGAGGAGTTATGATCAATATTAATAAAACATAGTGAGAAATTTATATTACCCAATATATAAAGATCTATGCTGAAGAGCTGTTTTAAAGAATAGAGCAAACGAGTCTGACATTGTTGATAATATTGTTGATTTGTACTTAAAAATAAATGTTAACTTCCCTGACCGGTTTGGCTCAGTGGATAGAGCATCAGCCTGCGGACTCAAGGGTCCCAGGTTTGATTCTGGTCAAGGGCATGTACCTTGGTTGCGGGCACATCCCCAGTGGGGAGTGTGCAGGAGGCAGCTGATCGATGCTTCTCTCTCATTGATGTTTCTAACTCTCTATCCCTCTCCCTTCCTCTCTGTAAAAAAAAAATCAATAAAATATATTTAAAAAAAATAAATGTTACTTACGTGTCCTGCATATTGTCCAAATTTCTTCCTTAGCCCAACAGCCAGGCCAGTAAGACATTTTGCTGCCAAAGCCACCAACATGACATTGGTGTCCTTTCCAACTACCTACAGGGAAAAAAAGAAAAAAACAACAACCAGTCACAACCCTGTAGAAGAGAACTGAAAACTTTCTCTTAAAAGAACTCTAAAAGCTACTATGTTAATAGCCAATTAAGTTTCCTACAAACGAGATTCTTCTTTAACAGTAACAAATTTGGGAGCTTCCCTTCAGTATGTTTAGACTCTATCTTGAAGTTTTATTAATAAAATATATATAAAACCTCAACTTCCAATCACTAACTCTCCATTAGTGATAGTCTGGGCTGTCAGAGTTGCACACTGTAGAGGAGGAGACTGATAATGGAAGAGAAGCTGGAAGCCACTGACTTTGCTTTGGGGCAGGGAAAGCTAAGACAATGTTTTTCTGGAAGACCCCACAGAGCAGCAGCTTTCAACATGTATACCCCAGGAGCACAGGGAGAAACTGCTGTAGGTACCATCAAGAAGTCCATGCAGACTCCAAATTACAAACACCATTGCAACCATTCCTCTGAGGGATTTTCTGGCTTTGCAGTTACCAGCTTAGTTACCTAATGATATCAAGTTTGTATTTAGAGCCTCTTTGCAGAGTTTCCTCCAGCACTCTTCATACTACCACACTCCTATATTACACCACACAGAGCCTAGCACTTACCAAAACTCACAGGTAGTTGCTGTGTCTATGTCACTTTAGCAAGACAGTGACTATGCCTGGGTTCCTTCCTGCTAAAATTTTAGTGTTGGTATACTGCTCAAGTCAATTGGTATTAAAAAGCTGCTTTTAAGTGCCCCAAACCCGTGTTTTTTTCTCAAGTAGAAGTAATGCTTTCATTTCACTATAGACTTTATTTTATTTTAAAAGCTAGAGGCCCGGTGCACAGATTCGTGCACCAGTGGGGCCCTCAGCCTGGCCTGCACCCTCTTGCAATCCGAGACCCCTCAGGGGATGTAGGACTGCCGGTTTCAGCCTGATCCCCCAAACTGGCAGTCCCGACATCCTCCGAGGGATGTAGTAGTGCGAAGCAGCAGGTGGCCAAGGAGGAGCCTGAGCTGGGCACTGCACCACTCCCACTCATCCTGGCCCTGCTGCCGCCACCGCTCAGTAGCGCTGCTGCGGAGGCTTGTGACGCCACAACTGTGTTTGCCAGCCATGAGCCCAGCATCTGCCCCCTGGTGGTCAGTGCATGTCATTGCGTCATAGACTTTCATATAGATAGTAGAGGCTCAGTGAGTGAAATCGTGCAGGACCCAGACCCGCTGCACCGTGAGACCCATCAATGGACCTCCTGGTGACCGGTTGTTTGGTCATTATGGTCACTGGCCTTTTATAATATAGATGTTTTATTAATTTTAGAGAGAGAGGAAGGGAAAGGGACAGAGAGATAGAAACATCGATCAGCTGCCTCCTGCACGCCCCCCACTGGGGATCAAGCCTGCAACCTGGGCATGTGCCATGACCGGGAATCACATCAGTGACCTCTTGGTTAATTGGTAGGTGTTCAATTACTGAGCCACACTGGCTGGGCTACTCTGAATTTCATAATCCCTAAGATTTGGTATTCTGTAAGCAGAACGCTTCATTCCAAATTCCCCAAATTAACCAATCAGTAATGCATAACATGCAAGGAAGTTCTAATTGGCACCTATATGTAATCCCTAAGTGCTGAGGAGTAAGGATCATAGAGAGACTAACATTTATTAAGAATGAATTAGATGACAATTTTATAGGTGCTATAATCCTATTTCATTTAATACTCATCCAAACTCTATAAAGCAAGTACTATTATCATCTCAATTTTGTAGACCTCAAAAATTATGTAGACATTAACTTGCTCAAGGTCACAGAGCTAGCAAATGGTGGTTCAAACCTAGGTCTGTTTTTACACTAGAGCTCTTGCTTTCTTACCCACAGCACTTTCCTGGTCATTCGTAGACAAGCACAGAGCTACAAAAAATCTGAGCTGCCTGATGTGCACATTCTCAGCTGAGACTGAACAAAACAACACTACTTTCTTCATTCACACAGGAAACAAGTATCTTTTTTGTTATCTATTTAGTGTCATGTTTTGGGGGGGGGGGGTTGTGTGCATTTTATTTATTTTTAAAATATATATATTTTATTGATATTTTACAGAGAGGAAGGGAGAGGGATAGAGAGTTAGAAACATCGATGAGAGAGAACATCGATCAGCTGCCTCCTGCACACCCCCTACTGGGGATGTGCCTGCAACCAAGGTACATGCCCTTGACCGGAATCGAACCTGGGATCCTTCAGTCCGCAGGCCAACGCTCTATCCAGAGCCAAACCAGTTAGGGCTCATTTTGGTGCTTTTAAAAAATGTGCTTTCACTATTTAAAATGACCCTCAAGTGTAGTGCTGAAGTTCTGTTCAGCGTTCCTAAGCACAAAAAGGCCGTGATGTGCCTTACACAGAAATTTTGTGTGTTGGATAAGCTTTGTTCAGGCATGAGTTATAAGGCTGTTGGCTGTGAGTTCAATGTTAATAAATCAATAATATATATTAAATAAGATATCTTCAAAAAGAATAAAACATGGTTATGTATTGTTTTATGTGTCAGTTGATAAAAATGTTATGATCAAAGGGTTGCAGGATCCTAACCCTGTATTTCCCCGAGAAATAATGGTTCAATATTTGCTAATTCAGCATTTGTGGTAATTTTATAGAACATAACTACTGGAATAATGAGAATTACTATACTTAAATTAATATAATTAAAGATTAACCTCCTCCCCCCACCAGTTTAATTCTCTGTAATTTCAGGCTGAGGAAAACAAGCCAAGTTTTCAATCTTGCTGTATTCAAGACAAAGTCTTCAGTTTGTTCTTACGTTCTATAACCATACCCACGGTGTTTGATCTATACTTTCAGATTTTATGAAAAGCCAGGAGATAAAAAAAAAAAAAATACCTATCAGGAGCAATCAACTTGGTTAGACCTAAGCAATATCAATGGAATTATTTTCTAAAAATATTTCTTTCTAATTTAGTACTTGCCTGCTTTATAATTGACCATTATCCTGTGCCTTACACGCTGATACAATATAGTGTGTCATCATCCGTCAACTATCTAAGAAATAAATTCTTCATATGTAATATCTGTCCTATTAAATGGAGCAAAATAAATAGTTCATCTTACAGAATTATAAAACAGGAATACTTGGGTCTAGGTCAGCAAGACCCTTTCTTTCTTGAGGTGTACATGTTATTAAATAGCATACTTAAAATGATAATAAACAAAGATTGAAAACCAATCCCTCCAAACTAACCTAGAACAATAGTTTTAATCAATCTTTTAAAAATGAATGCTTAGAATTTAAAACCATCAATAGTGTTTCTTAAATAGCAATGTTTTGTGATAAAAAGGACGACAGATAAAGAAAAATACAATGGCCTGGACTGTTGTTGGGACACCAATGTTGAAACTCCTCACATTTACCTTCTTCAAAGCTTTTACTAAATCTGCATAATCGCCTGCTTCCAATTTGGGGTTTTTCACTAGTACTTCTACAGCCTCCAGGGCTTCTTTTCTCTCTTGCCATTTTTTTGCCTCCTGCAAGACACAATATGAGTCATTTGTAGAATAGAAAATATGACAGCAAAATAAAAGTATTTCTTTCATGCTACTATTTCAAAGATAAATATTTTCTGTTTTCAGAAACTTTTCTAAAGCTGGTTAAAAAACAAAATTGCAAACCTGTACAGCTAATCAGAATGTTTTGTTCACATATATAAAATTGTGTTCATATATAAAAAGTATTTTCATATTTCATATTCCTAAGTTCTAAAGTAAGTAAACAGAATAAGATGCCATAGGCTTTTCCTTCTCGTTTTCTAGGTAAATGTTAGTGAGCAGGTATCAAACAGAAAATATTGCTAGAAAGCATTTCTAAAGTTTCCGGCAGTGGCACAACTACAGGAGAAAGGAATTTCCACACTGACAACACTAAAAAGACCAGAAAAGAACAATCACATAACCAACAACCAAAATTGTTCTAATTTTGAAGATTAGTTTTCTAGGTTGGGAGTAAAATGTTAACCCTCTTCTTTTATGGCCATAAAGGAGAATATGCACCACTAGAGATCAAGGAATCATTCAATAATTTGAATATGCACTATTTGAAAGAATTGAGGATAGAAAGATGATAAACTAGCCTCCCTAGAGGACATTACCATTCATTTCAATTTATTAAATATTTAGTTGTTAATCAGAAGTTTATAGAATATGGAAGGAGTTGTTAGCAGAGATAGGAAGCTCTTTAGTGAATAACTACAAGGCTTTGGTAACCCAGCAAGAGATTTTAACCTAGTTTAGGCTGACAAATAGGATCTCTCCTAAAAAGTGATGCTTAAGGTGAGATCCAGAAGATAAAGAGGCATTATGAGCTGAATGGGGGGAGAAAAATGAATAAGCAAAAAGAACAGCAATGTTAAGTCCTAAAGTTTATAAGAAAAAAAACACAAGTGTGGCACATTTGATACTGGGAGAAATTCCACATGACTGGAGTGTGGAGAGCAATTAAAGGTGTGACTGGAAGGTAAGCAGAGGCCTCAAAGGTACCAGAAATGACCTTAAGGGCCACAGGATGATCTCAGACATCATCTTAAAACTCATGGAAGTCATTAAAGAGTTTTATTGAGGCAATGATATGAGAAGATTTGCATTTTGGTAACTGACACCTCTAATTACATTGTGATATCTGATGGGAAGGAGGAGGCAAGAGCAAAGACAGGAATCTAAACAGACAACTGTAGCCCTAGCCGGTTTGGTTCAGTGGATAGAGCGTCCACCTGTGGACCAAAGGGTCCCAGGTTCGGTTCCAGTCAAGGGCATGTACCTTGGTTGCTTGCTCCTCCCTGGCTCGGGCCCTGATCAGGGCTCATGCAGGAGGCAACCAATTGATATGTTTCTCTCACATTGATGTTTCTCTCTGTCTTGCCCTCTCTCTTTCCCTCTCCCTAAAAATCAATGGAAAAATATCCTCAGGTGAGGATTAACAAAAAAAAAAAAAAGAAGAAGAAGAAGACAACTGTAGTACTGCAGCACATTAGGCAAGATATGATGGTGGTTGGCCTAAGACTGTTTCTCAATTGGGGATACTTTTGTCTTTTGGAATACATTTAGCAAAGGCTGGAGACATTTTTTATACCAGGATATAGGAGATTGGTATTACTGATATCTAGTGGGTGAAGGCCCGAGATGCTGCTAGACAGCCTACAAAGCACAGGAGAGTCCCCAAAATAAAAGAATTATCTGGGGGGAAAATGTCACCAGTGCCAAGGTCAAGAAACCCTAGAGTAACTACTAGACCAGGGGTGAGCAACCCCTGGCACGCGTGCCAAACATGGCACTCCAGTAACTTTTGCTGGCACGCGAAACCCTCTCTTATAATCTTCCATTTACAATTTTTTTCTTAATATCGACTTTTTTCTTTTTCAGATAAATTCAGTGTAGGTGCATCTTAGATAAATAAATAATTTTACGTAACAAGTTATCTTAAAGACCATAGACATAGATTGACGAGAGAGGGGAAGAGCAATTTCAATAGTGTCGAAAACGAACTATTGAGGACTTGGAATGCCATTCCAGAAAATTTTTTCTGTTTAAAAAACTTTGCAACAGCATTACTTTCCATGTTTTCATCCACATACGCTTGTGAATCTTTGTTCTCAGTGATGAATTTTGTTAAGTCTCGTAATAGGAGTAGCCTGACGGATGAAAGTAGTAGCTTGTGCATATCTCTGAAGGTCACGAAATATAAACCTGATGTAAAATCTCCGTCATCAGTGATGCAGCAGCAAAAGTCCCACTGATAATATCAAATGGAGTCATAAAGTTTGCTGTCGGACTGTAAGTGTACATGTATACATTAAAAAATAAATGTATTTTTCATCATCATATACTGTGTTCTTGTCGCTCGAATGAATTTTATTATTTCTTCAAGATTCTTCACATACGTACACCTTAAGAGATATCAAGTAGGCGTAACATGTTCTCAAAAAATTAGGGTTGGCACGCAGACGAGTTTTGAGTCAGAGATTTTGCTGGTTTTGGCACACACTCATAAAAAGGTTGCCCACCCCTGTACTAGAGAGTAGGATGAAAATATGGAGATGAATTTGAGAGATATTTAAAGGTAAAACCAGAGAGACAATGAGGAAAAGGCAGACATCAAGAAAGTGTTCTAGTTTTTGGCAAGATGTAAAAAAAGTGCAAAAGTAAGTATATACACAAAGTCTATGGGAACAAAGAAGCAGCAACTAATTCACTCTATTAGAGAAGATATAGGGTGGAAGGGTACACCAGGAAATGGCTCAGCAGAGCATTTCTAATCATACTATAGTAACTACTTAAAATGAAATAAATGAAAGAAGTTTACCATTACTTACAATTTTGTCATAAAAGTCTTTGGGAAGTTTGGAAAGAATTTCTACTGCTTCCAAAAGCTCATAAGCATCTATCTGTGGCACCTCATCACCATCATCACCACCTTCCAGGAGAAAAACAACAAAAATGGATGGAATGATTTTATTTCTGTTATCAGTCCTTTCACACCTCTGATGAAATCTTGATATAGAATTATTAGTACTATATGCAACTTATATTTTATTAAATGACAGTCCTACAAAATATGCCTAGTGAACCTGTTCTTATGGTAGGGCCTGTCCTTGCCAATTTTTATAGAGACAGGTGTTTAAAATGGGCTTACCTCCCTCAGCATCTCCACCAGCAGACTGTTGCTGTTCCAATTTCGCTTGTAATTCTTGCTGGGAACGCAGAAACCGAGTTGGTTTAGGAGCACCTGTTGGCAGTTTGACCCATTCTTCTTCTAGTTCTTTCAACTGTAAATATAATAAAATATTTTTAAAAGATTATCTACATCTCTACCATTAGATAATATACTTAACATTTATATTTACTTATGTAAGAACTTAATTTCTTTGTTAAAAAAAATTATATTTTATTGATTTTTTACAGAGAGAAAGGGAGTGGGATAGAGAGTTAGAAACATCGATGAGAGAGAAGCATCGATCAGCTGTCTCCTGCACACTCCCTACTGGGGATGTGCCCGCAACCAAGGTACATGCCCTTGACCGGAATCGAACCTGGGACCCTTCAGTCTGCAGGCCGACGCTCGATCCTCTGAGCCAAACCGGTCAGGGCTAATTTCTTATTTATATGGCTCTAAAGGGACAAGATAAATTTAAATTGTATACATTTTGTAGCATAAGACAAACTGACTTATATTTACTACACTGAAGATGTACCGCTAAGCACACAGAAAAAAGAAAATCCATTTTTTTGGCCACTCTTATTAGTTCATGAATTCAGATATATTTGTATCAGATAAAGTCTATAATCAATTATAACAAAAAAAGAAATTAATTTTGTCCAAACAGATATTAAATCCTGCTACCAATAGCATTATAAAGGGATCTTTTAAACTGCTACAGATTCAAGACTAAGATACAGGAATCACCAAATGCATGGTATTTAACTTGAGAGGACAAAGTAACAATAGAGACAAGTTGGCTATGCTCAGAAGAACCAACTGATTTAAATAATTATTTGTAAGGATAGACTATCAACAACAATAAGAAGGAAACAACTTCATATATTAACCTGATGCAAAAACTTTGTGCCTCACCTGGACAGAGTTTATATTTTGTAATGGAGGTCTCAGGACATCCCGAATCCATCTGTAAATCTCCACAGCAATTAGTTTGGCTTCATCTCGAACACCCTTGTCTCGAGATTCGAAGAGTTTTGGCAACACTTTGATAATTGGCTTAAGCAAGATGATTTTGGAACCAAATTCACTAGAAGTAAAATATTGGAAAAACAACTGTCAACGTGCTTGCTTGGGTAAAGTGTTAGCTGTCATTCACACAAACATAGTTCCATATCCATATATTATAGAATTATATAAGTTGAGTTTTAAGGCAGAAAAGAAGGGAATTCATAACCACATCTATGTTTGTATGTCATTATTCCAAAAATACTATTTAATGTCTTGGGTCCAAAATAATATTACTACATTATTTATTTATTTTTAATATATATATATTTTATTTTTAGAGAGAGAGGAAGGGAGAGGAGAGGGAGAAAGAGAAACATCGATGTGAAAGCAGAACATCAATTGCCTGCCTCCTGCGCACTCCCCTACCAGGGATTGAGCCTGAAACCTGGGCATGTGCCCTGACCAGGAATCCAACCAAGAACCAGAAACCTTTTGGTGCATGGGACAACGCCCAACTAATTGAGCCATACTGGCCAGGGCAATATTACCATTTTAAAGCTAACTTTCTAGATAACTAGAGTAGGAATAATTCAAGTCCTTAAAGGACCAACACTTTTGTGATATCTTAAATATACAAGCATATACACATAAAAGCATAAAAATATAAACAAATATGTTTATAAATATTTAGATGAGTGAAATCTGCTTTCAAAAAACTTTTTAATAGTTCTTACAATTAAGGTGGTCTGCTCAGCTCAACAGATAACTAATCCTGGCAATATGTGGTTTCATTCCTGATTTTAAAGCTATTACACTGTAACTCCAGGCAACTTAAACCTTTTGCTTCAGTTTTCCATAGGAAAAAGTTGTATTCTGACTTCTTTAAGAAAGGTAACAGAATTACTTTTTTTCCCAGCAAAATAAAATTCCAGTTTATTGTTGTACAACAGTTTCACACACATGAAAAAGACCAAATAAACAAACAGCAACTTCCTAGCCAAAAAAGAAAAAAAAAAAAAAGAAACCTTTAATTTTGGGCCCTTTTAACCATTTCATATAAACTCAACTACTTATAGTACAGCTAAGTGTATACTCAGAAAGTTACTGGATTACTCTGAGTAAGATTTTTTTTTTCTTCCTTTTTACAAGGTTTTTTTTTTTCTCCTTTGGGATTATAATGAACATGGTCACTCCACAAATAAAGTCAGAAATAGGATGGAGAATGTTCCAAAGGCTGGTTTGGTCATCGCGAGGTCATTAAAAATGGTTAACTCCTAACAATATGTACAAAAATATAAAATGTAAATAAAAAATACAAATTTTCCTTTTAAAAGTACTTTTAAGAAAAAAAGCAGGTCCTTGGAAGTTTTGGTTCTTTGGGTGGCGAAGAGCACATGTCATCTGTGACTCTTTACTAGAAGGTGACCAGGTTTAGATTCTGAGATGGGAAGTGAGGGATGAATAGGTCACAGTGACCTTTTATGGGAAAAATTTTAACTTTTCCTTTTTTGCTGTTTAGCCATCCTCACTGGTGTTCTGCTTCTTGGTGTCAACATCCTCCTCCTCATCATTTTCAGCTGCCCATTTGCCAGTAGCTGCCTCAGTCTCCTCAACTTCATCTCCATCTTCTTCTTCTTCATTATCACCTTCCTCCTCCTCTTCTCACCTCCTTCTTCCTCTTTTTCATCTACTTCCTGCTCCTCATTTTCCTCATAGCATTCCCATTAGCAGGTGTGTCTCTTCCATTCTCTGCCTCCTCCTCAACTTCTTTCTCATTTAAGTCCTTGGCAGTGATGTCAGAGCTGGCGTCCATGGCCACATCTGACATGATGGGGCATGCCAATGATCTGCAGCGGATTTTTTAAAAAGGACTCTGGTGAAAAAGCAGTGGCAGAGGAGGCGTGGGGCAGAGGTGGCTGCAGCGAAGGGAGAGGCGGCCACAGGAACAATGCAAAGATGGCTTTTCAGAGCAGCCAGAGGAAAGGTAAAACTGTAACCTTACATATCTGTCACATATTATAGTTTTAAGTTCCCAACTTGCCAAATTTAGCTTTCTGATTCACTGTTAACATTTCTGAATAACATTCTGGAGCAAGAGGAATTTAGTTATAAAAGAACACTGAAATTCTCTAGTAAGACCCATATATATTACTCATCTATGATCTAATGCGTACAGACTTATCTCAAATGCATATATACAACAAAATTTTTCAGTAATAGCTACTGACATATTCCAATAGGCCAAAAAAAGGAGACTGTGAAAATACTCTCTCTAGAAGTGATATTTAACAAGACACCTGATTGTGTAAATAGTTTAAATATAGATATCTTAACATGAAACTAAACTAGATATCTCCAAGATTGCCTATGATAATGATAAACCATTCTTTTTAGGGATGCTCAACATGGTGCCTGAATTAAGAATTTGGAATTCTTAATTTTCCTTTACATTATTACTGTTTCATCTGATTTTTTATTTGTCTCACTATCCTTGCCTGCTTCTGAAAGATAAAAAAACAAAGCCAAAACAAACAAGTAAAAAAACATTTGGAGCAGGTCTACATGGAAAATACCTTAAAAATTAATTTTGATACTAAACACATTACTACAGAAAAAAACAAAAGGGTGCTAGGAGCCCGTTTTAGGGGCCACAGAACAATATTTGGTCTCCTGAAACTATCACTAACAGATAGCTTACGGGAGCTCTAGGATTGAACATTTGGTCTCAAGGTTCTTGAAGGTCCGAGAGAACTGTCTAGTTCCACTTATAGATTCTGAGATGCTTTAGGACAAATAAAGAACCATGCAGGGATGGGACTAAATTAAATAACATCTATAAAAAAGATGTAAGAAGATATGTCTAACTTGTTCTTTTTCTACCCTTATTCTCCTAGTCAGCTTAAAATGAAGTAACCAGAGTTTATAGCATTCTAGATTAAAAACTTCTAATTAAAAGGCTGAAGATTATAATAAAATATATATTTTATTAGATATCCAATAAGAAGGACAGAACAGATGTATTGATACAAGCACAGTTTTGATAATCAAGTCAATTCACTAAATTTCTAAGATAAGAACCAGCATACTATTTACTATTCATAAAAATACATGCCTACTATACTATAATAATAGGCTAGACATGAGGAAACATTTATTTCACAAGAATCTAAGTGAAAGTCAAATTTTATAAAAGAACATTATGAACCGAATGAAAGACAACGTAAGTTTAAGACATAAACTGAAGATAGTTTAACAAAATTTAACCATTTTGATACTTTTATGTAAGATAAACACCAAAGGAAGCATTTTCTCCAAGAAGTAGGTCATATACAAAATTATAAGAGAGTTGAGTTGAGATGATCTTCACTTCCGTAGGTCACACATTTAGGGTTACAGTAGAGCTGTTTTCTAAAGCAGCGGTAGCCAACCTTTTGGACCTCGTGGACTACCAGCGGTCCGCGGACCACCGGTTGGTGACCACTGTTCTAAAGTATCTCACATGGATGGTTTGGTGGATAGGATATCAGATAAGGACTGCCAAATCAGATCTAGTGGTTTGTCTAATTCAGATTTTCACAGCAAATTACAACCACTTATTCATGAAAAACTTCACCACCAAATTCTAAGGCTGAAAATAACTTATTACACAAGAGTAAGTTATTTTCTATTTGCTATTGCTGTACTTCTGTTTAAAGGCATATAGCATTTGCTTCTATTTTATAAAAAGGCACCTAAACAAAGGTCTACCTTAGCCAACAAACTGTGGATAGCCAACACTTCAAAGTACATAAATTTATGTCAGATAAAGAGCTGCTTAAATACCCCAAGGAGTGCTTTTCAACAAAAAGGCTAATTCATTATCTAAGAACAGGTCAGAAATATTCCCTGTTCATCTTCATTAGAAAGGAATTTAAGCACTAGCTGGTTTGGCTCAGTGGATAGAGTGTCGGCCTGCGGACCAAAGGGTCCCGAGTTCAATTCCAGTCAAGGGTATGTACCTTGGTTGCAGACTCCTCCCTGGCCCAGGCCCTGGTCAGGGCGCATGCAGGAGGCAACCAATAGATATGTTTCTCTCACACTGATATTTCTCTGTCTTTCCCTCTCTCTTCCATTCTCTAAAATCAATGGAAAAATATCCTCGGGTGAGGATTAAAAACAAAACAAAACAAACCCACAAAAAAATAAAGCCACCTACTATGAAAGAAAGAGAGAGAGAGAGAAGGGAAGAGAAAGAGAGAAAAAGAAAGAAACTTAAATAACTATGCAACACACTTGAAGGCTAAAATTACTAAATACAAAGTGCCACACTCGAGGAATGAGTTCAGCTTTTCTAAGTCACTTTCCTGATGGGTATGGTGCCAAGTCAAGTCTAGCAGTTTTTATTTCTGTTTAAACCAGGAACTCAAACTCAACTGAGACACCCTAGTTAATAGAACGAATGCAAAAAGAAAAGGTCTTACCTTAAGGCCTTCCTCAGGGTCTCTATGCAGGCCACTATAATCTTGGGGTTCTTATTGTCCAGGCCTTTTAGGAGCTCTTCTTGCACAGTCTCTCCTTTCTCAATCTCTATGTACATCAGACAAATCTCGATACCTAGCTCCTTGGCTTTGGCTTTGGGTTGGTTGAACACTTTACTTACAACACCTGATACAACTTCTCCTGTAGTTCTGTAATATAGATTATAGACAACACCACACACACAAAAACACACCTTTAGTAGGAAGAGCTAGAAAAGGTCATGTATGGCAATGTGTGTGTGTGGGGGGGATATACACAGTTACTTTTTAAAATGCTTAAATGAGTCTCTAAATTTTTAAATTTATGTTTGAAAATATTAAAAAACTAGGATTGAACATTTGGTCTCAAGATTCTATTACACAAGAGTAAATGAAAAGGTTTAGACATTCACACCGGACAATAACACAGAACCCATAGACTGTTTATAAATGTAGAAAATTCAAACAAGAAAACAAAAATCCCTTGAAATTCCACCACTTCCAGATCTTTCTATACACACACAGATATATTATACAAAAGTAGGATTACGAAGTTCTCGATTTTGTGAAATTTAAAAAAATAATAATTTTAAACACCTCTTCAGGGCATTTCTTCACAGAAGGAATGGATATACACCTTTAGTAATAAAAGGCTGCTCCCAACTCCTTGGTAAGACTACAGTAACTTTATTGCTTTGAATCTCTTCTAAATTAAATAAAACTTGTACTATTGGAAATTGGAGGAATTGAGTGGGCTGGAATTACATGTAGCACTTGTCAAAAAAGTTTCTGGTATCAGAAGAAAATGAAATTAAAAAAAGGAATGACTTTACTAATGGCAAGAAAAACTTGGTGATGTTAACAAAACTCTCTAATTATGATTGTTTTTATTAGTATAATCTTTGAAGTAAGTCAAGTATATATTTCTTGTGTAATTAAGTCAATGGCCCCCTTTTGTGGGTGTATGTGTGTGGGGAGAGGGCTCCTTTCAATGACATAAAGATTAGAGTTAGAAAAATCAGGTTTAAGAGGTATGGGAGAGAGGAGTCACTAGAAACATCTACCATTCGTAGCTCAAGTCAAACAAGCTGAGAGTCACAGAGGTCGTTTAGTTAGCATTGCCTCTCCTAAGAGATAAAAATGCCTAATGGTCACAGGAAGAAAGGTGTGATTCTAAGATCACCTAGCTGGGATCTTAGAAAAACTTTTTTGTAATACCCAAATATTTTCAGTGAAATTCTGATCATTTCTTTGCTAACAACCTCTCAGTTTCTTCTAAAAGTTACTGAAGATTTTCCTTCTTAGTCTAAAAGGAAAGGCTCAAAAGGAGAAAACATTACTTGTTCATCAAAACTTAAGGTAGAAACTCAAGATCTGATTTCTAATTTGTTCCCCTTTAGAGATCTCATGTGCTTCTGAGAACAGATAAAGACTGAAAACAAAACAAAACACCCAAAGCCCTGCAAGTATCAAGGAACTATGAAAGAAAATGAATATATTCCAAAAGTGCTAATAACTAAGAACAGTGATCCATAAATATACATAGATTAATCCAGGTAGCACCAGACAGGGTTTTTTTTAACAGAATAGTTGAAAAGAAACTACTTACTTTCCTGCTACATGGGCATTTTCAACATAAACAAGTGCAGCTTCTAATCCTTTCAACTGAACCACTGCATTGGAATCAGTCACAAATTTTTTGATCAATCCTAAAAATTTGGACCATTCTGGGCTCTTTTCATCTCTTATTTTCTGGAAGATCTTCAGGGACTCTTCATACCCATTTAACCTTGCTTTCCACAGCTAAAAGAAACGTCGTATTTTGAAAAACAAAACTTAATAATACTATGTCGTATTTTGAAAAACAAAACTTAATAATACTATTATTATTTATTGTTAATTAAGGGGAAGGGAAAAATAACTACCCTATACCAGATAATCTAAACAAAAGACACCATGAGTGGAAACAAAAAAGGAGTTAAGAAAATTAAGATACTTTTTAAAAAAATTAGCTAATAAACTTTTTCTTGTAAATATTTAGTATTTATGATATTCTACTAGGGTCATCTAAAATTCGTAACAGGCCATTATAAATGTATTTCAATTGGATACAAAGTATTCAAGTATTATTACTTCTTTGGAATATGGCATTAAAGATGTGATAGTTCAAACATGAATCATCCTGCTGAAACTACCCAATCTCCAAAAGTATGTTGTTTTCAGTTGTACTATGTAATCATTGGGCAGGTTTTAAATATACTACACAGTATAACTGCAGACAAAACAAGCCAATATACTGAAATTTGAGTTCCAGAAAAGTCTCACCTTGTGTTCACATTTCTGATCAACTGGCAGTTTCAACCACTCACTGTCATCTCCCATTGTGCTTCCAGTTTCTCCTTAGAATTAACAGTAATTCCTGGCCAAATAAAAATCGATACCTATTAATTCTAGCATCCAGCAGTCTCTTAAGACAAAATGATTTTTCTCAGATTTTTACTTTATCATGATGCACCAATAAAATTTAAAACCCATTCTTTGTTTATATACCCATTTAATTACATTATTAGAGCATTTTAAAAGTAAACACACAAAAAAGTCAATCAAAAACTCTAAATAAATCTAGAAAGGACAGATATCTGTTAAAAAAAAAAGACGCTTAAATATTTCGCCAATGGAAACTTCTTAGATACATGACAAAGAGAGAATAAAACAGAAGAGCTGAGCTACTTGGCCTCTTAATAAAAGGGAAAGAGAAGATGGCCCTGGACAGGTCAGGTCAGGTAGTTCAGTTGGTTGGAGCCTCATCCAGATATGCCAAGGCTGTGGGTTTGATCCCTGGTCAGGGCACCCAGAGAAGCAACCAATGAATGCATAAATAAATAAAACAACAAATGGATGTCTCTCTCTCTCCCCCCCTCCCTCCCTTTCTCTCTCAAATCAATTTTTAAAAAGGGGTAAGAGAAGAGTTTCAAAGAATGTCATACTTTCAACTGTTAACCTAAAATTCCTTATAGAAAGTAATCAATATGGAAAAATCTCAATGCTGCCCAACTCTCTATCTAATTATGGCAAATATGACTTTAGTCAATATTTATGTAAACTAGTAAAAAATTAAATTCCTGAATGAATTATTCCTTTATAAACCTTATATTTAAACAATTTTTAGTTAGAGAGGTTTACAGTCAACATTTGTTTAATAACTTTATTCTATTCATTTAGGTAACATTTATTTGTTTATAAAAGTCATTTATGCTAACTGCAGAAAATCTGGAAAGTACAAAAAATATATAAAGAAGAAAAGTATTAAAACACAATTTCATCACTTTGATGAACACTAAAGTGTGTGTCCACTTGAGTCCTTCCAGACTTTTTTCAATGCATATCTATATATATCTAAATATAAAACCCTAATATGCAAATAGAACAAACGGTGGAACAATCAAACAGCCGGTCGCTATGACATGCACTGACCACCAGGGGGCGCACATGCGGAACATGGCGGGCATTGGCCGCGGTGGGATGGTGGAGCAGGTAAGTGGGGGCGCCAGACCAAGGTAGGGCGCCGGCCACTGTCATTGGTGCGAGCCTCTGGTGGTTACTGAAAATTCTTTACTCCTGCGAGCCGCAGTCCCGCCCGGCGCTCACATCTGCTGCCGGTGCTGGCCTCACTCGAACCAACTGCCAGCGCTGGCCACTCGGCGCAGTCAGTGGGTGCAAGCAGCAACTGCCAGCCCTGATCACCCGAGGACTTCTCCACTTCCCCTTGCTCAATTGGGGTAGCGCTGCCACTCACACCCACAGCTGGTGCTGGCCCTGCTTGCACCCGCTACTAGCGTCGGCCCCAATTGCTCCGCACTGTCAGTGGGTGTGAGCAGGGCAGGCACTGTCAGTGAGTGGGAGTGGCGGCGGCCGGAGCGGGGTTGCCAGGCGGAGAGGGAACTGGGGGCCATGGAGGGAGGGGATGGGCAGGGGCACGGAGGATGGGCCGAGACCGGCCCCTATGCCCACCGCAGCTTCCCAGCCCACAGTTCCTTTCAAGGTGCATGAATTTGTGCACTGGGTCCCTAGTACAGTATATAAAATACATGAAAAAAAAGAAGAGGGGTAATCTTGAAATCTTTTTCTTTTTAAAAAATATTCTTTAGTTTCTTCATTAAAAAATTTTTTTAAAGTTTTGTTTGTTTGTTTGTTAGTATTTTTAGGATGTGTGAAGAGATTAACCAAAGATCTTATATGCATACTAGAAGCCTGGTGCACGAAAACTCGTGCACTTGGGGGGGGGGGGGAGGGTGTCCTCAGGGGATGTCCGAATAATGGCTTAAGCCCGCTCCCGGAGGCGATCAGGTGGGTGATCTGGGGACAGCGCTGGCTGGTGAGCAGCCCACCCCCATCACTGTCCCCTCCCTCTGCCTGCTGGCATGGCCTTGGCTGGCCTGGTGCCGCCTGTTCGCCGGCCCCACCCCCCGCTGACCTGCCATTCCTCCATTTCCATATTACACTTTTATTATATAGGATATGCATTACCCATGGACACAGGCAATAGGGTGGTGAAGGCCTTGGGTGGGGTGGGAACTGGGTAGGAGGGGGCAAGGGGAGGAATAAGGGGGACATCTGTAATACTCTCAAACATAAAAACTTTTTAAAATGTTTTTATTGATTTCACAGAGAGAAAGTGAGAGGGAGAGAAACAGAAACATGGATGAGAAAGAAATATAAATTTGCTGCCTCCTGCATACTCCCTACTGTGGATGGAGCCTGCAGTTCTGCATGTGCCCTGACTGGGAATCAAACCAGCAACCTCCTCGTACTCAACCAACTGAGCCACACTGGCTGGACGCAATCTTTTTTTAATATAGTCACAAACATTCTCCCATATTTGATAACAGGATGTTTAGCATTCCATTTTTATCAATCCTATTGTTGGAATTTAAATTGTTTCCAATTTTTCAATATTATAAACTAGAGGCCCGGTGCACGGATTCATGCACTGTTGGGGTCCCTCAGCCTGGCCTGGGCTCTCTGGCAATCTGGGACCCCTCAGGCGATGTTGGACTGCCAGTTTCGGGCCAAAACCGGCAGTCCGACATCCCCAAGGGATGTAGTAGTGCGCAAAGCGGCATGCAGCCGGGAGGAGCCCGGGCCAGGCACTGCGCCACTCCCACTCATCCCAGCCCCACTTCGCCTGCCCTGGGCTCGTGCCCAGTCAGTCCCGATCGGGCGAGGCTCGCACCCCTGCAATGGCGCTTGCCAGCCATAAGCCCTGCATCTGATGCCCACTGTGGGAGCGCACTGATCACCAGGGGGCAGCTCTTGCATTGAGCATCTGTCCCCTGGTGGTCAGTGCGCATCATAGCAACCAGTTGACTGATGGTTCGGTCACTTAGGCTTTTACATATATAGATAACACTAGAGGCCCAGTGCACGAATTCATGCAGGGGTGGGGTCCGGCCAGCCCACCCTGATTGGGGCTGATCCGGCCAGGCCAGTAGGGAGGGAGGGGCACCCCCTGGTCGAACTCCCAACTGAACTCCCGGCTGAACGGACAATTTGCATATTAGCCTTTTATTATATAGGATAGAAGGGATTTTGCTTATCTCTCCTCTCCATCCCCAGTCCTGGGCTGACATAAAATATATTTTAAAATGAATATATACCTTGATAATGTCTACTATGAATCAGGCATTGAGCAAAGTACTTGTTAAACATGTTGATTCACTTTGTACTAAGAACAACTACATGAAAGAAAGATATTCTGCCCACTTTACACACTAGGCTTACAAAGATTAAGTAACCTGCCAGAAACAACAAAACTGGTAGGCTGTGAGATCATACTGAGATTCAAAGTTTATGCCTCTTCCTTTACAACTTGTTTCCTCCATGAAAATGTAGGAAATATTCCAGGGAAAGTAAAATACTCAAAGACTGAATTGCAAAAGTTTATTAGAGTAAGTGGAACTTTGATTAAGAACTTCCTCTAAAATCCCCAGGACCCTGTGAAACAACAGCAGCAAATTTTAGAGAAGTTAAACCTTAATAGAAAACAAAAACTCTAATACAGCCCTAACAGGTTTGGCTCAGTGGACAGAGCGTCGGCCTGCGGACTGAAGGGTCCCAGGTTCGATTCTGGTCATGTACCTTGGTTGCGGGCACATCCCCAGTGGGGGTTGTGCAGGAGACAGCTGATCGATGTTTCTCTCTCATTGATGTTTCTAACTCTCTACCCCTCTCCCTTCCTCTCTGTTAAAAAATCAATAAAATATATATTTTTTAAAAAAACCTCTATACAGCAATGGCAGGAGATAAAATAGTACATCAGTTTGGAAAACAGTATGGCATTATTTAAGTTGAAGATGCATATACCCTACTATCCAGCAACTCCATTCCTAGGTATTTACCTTAGATATTGATGCCAACTGCACCAGAAGACCTATACAAGGCTATTCATAACACTGTTGTTCATGAAAGTCAAAAGTTCCAACACTTCACAAGTTCATAAAAAATAATGAATAAATGGTATATTCACTCAGTGTAATATTATACAGCAACAAAAATGAATGAACTATGTAGTGCTTCTCAAACTCTATAGTGAAGGACCAGTGTTTTTGTTGTTGTTGTTATTAATCTTCACCAGAGAGAGTAGAAAGGAGGGAGTTAAGGGAGAGATTAAGAAAGAGAGAGAGAGAGAGAGAGAGAGAGAGAGAGAGAGAGAGACACTGATGTGAGAGAAACACATTGATTGGTTGCCTCCTGTATGTGCCCTCCTGGGGCCAGGAATAAACCTGCAACCCAGGTATGTGCCCTTGACCAGGAAATGAACCTACAACCCTTTGGTGCAAGGGTGGGTTCTAACCACTGAGTCACTGATGCTCTAACCACTGAGAAACACCATTCAGGGCATCCTATCCTAGTTTTATACCCAAAAGAACTGAAAACAAGTACTCCAATAGGTACACATATATGCATGTCCATAGCAGCACTATTCACAATAGATTTTCCATCCAGTGATGAACATTCCGGTTCATCAATGGATGGAATAAACAAATTGTGGTATGTACACACAATGGACTATAATTTGGCCATAAAAAGGAATGAAGTGAAGTACTGATACATGCTACAACTAAATGAGGTTCACAAATATGATGCTAAGTGAAAGAAGCCGAACACAAAAGGTCCCATACTGTATGATTCCATTATATGAAAATATCTAGAATTATAACAGATTAATCCATAGAGTCAGAACTCAGAACGGTGGTTGCCAGGGATTGGGGAGAGAGGGAATTGGGCAGAAACTGCTTAATGGGTAAGGAGTTTTACTGTAGAGTGATGGAAATGTTTTGGAACTAGATAAAGGTGGTGGTTGCATAGTATTGTAAATGTACAAAATGCCTTTTGAATTGTTCATGTTACAATGGTTAAGTTTTATGTTATGTGAATTTCACTTCAATAAATTATTTAAGTCCCAAGGTGATTCTAATGTGCAGCCTCGGTTAAAAACCTCTAACACTACTTTCCTGGCACAAGTTTGAGCTACAAAAGCAATCTTTCCTATCTCATTTTCAAAGAGAAACACTCCATGAATCTTTTATTTTTTATTTTATTTTTTTCATTGGGTCTTTTTAAAAAATATATATTTTAATTTTTTACAGAGAAGAAGGGAGAGGGATAGAGAGTTAGAAACATCAATGAGAGAGAAACATTCATCAGCTGCCTCCTGCACACCCGTTACTGGGGATGTGCCCGCAACCAAGGTAAATGCCCTTGACTGGAATCGAATCTGGGACCCTTCAGTTCGTAGGCTGAAGCTCCATCCGCTGAGCCAAACCGGTTAGGGCTCCATGAATCTTTTAAAACATTTTCCAACCAAGAGAATGTGAACAACAATATTCAGTTGTTGGTATTCTATGAGTTTACTACAATACTCATCTTTTTTTTTCCTATTAGTTACTTTTGGAAACATGAAGAAAAAGGTTATCCAACTTTAGTGCCTTATAGAAAATTTAGATGCCATTTTATTATTCTTTCTGAAATGGCTTCTATTACGCTACAGTCTGAGTTTTTAAAAGTTAGTATTTATGATCTTTCTATTAAAACGAAAGGCTTGCTTCATACCTAAACCTCCCTAGACATTGACATAATGGACACAGTATTTGTGTATGCATGTGACAAGGACTCTCACTCTGTCTTTGTCTTCTTCCATGATTGATATACTAAGGAAAAAAGCACTTCTCTACTAATTCCCTCCCATAATTATGTTAATTATAAAATTAATTTAGACTTTAATTTTTATATAAACAACATGAATTATGAAGCATTATAATAAAGTTGACCTACCATCCAATCTGAAAATGAGAACACTACCAATATTAGTGCACCTATGCATTTCTTTCCTACTCTACCCTTCTCCCCACAGAAGCACTTTTTAAAAGTTTGTTTAGTTCTATGCCATAGTCACAGGTACGTATCCCTAAATAACAAAATTAATTGCACTTGATTTTGCGCTTTAGATACATGTTATACTATTTGTAATCCTCAATAACTTGTTTTTTTCATTCACTGGCTGGGTAGCTCAGTTGAGTAGAGTGTGGTCTTGATATGCAAAGGTTTCAGGTTTGATCCCCGGTCAGGGCACATACAAGAATCTACCAATGAAAGCAAAAATAAGTGGAACAACAACTCTCTCTCTCTCTCTCTCTCCCAATTCAATAAAAATTTTTTTTAAAAATTTCATTTGTAAAATTCATCCATGTGGTTGTAGTACCATTCAGAACTACACATACTGTGGTCAGAAGACTTGTGCTGGTTCACAAACTTATTCAGAGATTAGTACAGAAATGGAGACAAGTGTTTAAAAATAGACATAGCACCTATACTAATTTCTTTTATTATGGTGGTCTGAGAAACTGAAACAACTTAAGCGAAGGTAAAGTATACTAGTAAAAATGCAACAAGGAAAGTAAGGGGCTGTAGAGTCAGGCTGGAAAGTAAAGATCAAAACCTAGAGGGTCTTATTAACAATGTTACAGAATTTGGACTTTATCCCAAAGGTAAAAAGGAGACTTTGAAGGATTATTAAGTAGAAAAAATTACATATACTATCAAACTTGCATTTTTTAAAGACCATGTACTGCAAATGTAAAAGCAATGTAAAGAATAGCTTGGAGCCCTAGCCGGTTTGGCTCAGTGGATAGAGCGTCAGCCTGCGAACTAAAGGGTCCTGGGTTCAATTCCGGCCAAGGGCACATGCCTGGGTTGCAGGCTCAATCCCACTAGGGGGGCGTGCAGGAGGCAGCTGATCAATGATTGTCTCTCATCACTGATATTCCTATCTCGCTCTCCTTCTCCCTTCCTCTCTGAAATCAATAAAGAAATATACATTTTTAAAAAAGGAATAGCTTGGAAGGCAGTAACAATGGAGGGAAATTAAGTTAGAAGGTTGTGGTCTAAATGAAAAACGATGGTAGCTTGGACCTAAGGATAGTAGCAATGCAGATGGAAAAAAGTGGATGAATTTTAGAGATATAAGGAATGTCAAAGAATGTCCTTACTGAGTAAATGTAGAATGGGTAGAAGAGAGGGATAAAGATGAGTTTTGGACAAAATGAGTTTGAGATGCATGCCAGACAAGTGCAGATGTGTGCAGTAGTCACTTAAGTAGGAGACTGTTCTACCACACCGGCTGGGCTACAAGAGATTTCTTGATTCCTAGTTTGGTGAAATTCCTAAAGTTCATCAGCATCTGGTTTCTAGATCATGTACAATGAAAATTATTCACACTTTATAAATAAGATTTATTTTGGTGAGTACCTAACTCAATGAAAATATAAAGAGCAAATGAAAGAATGTATAAAAGACAAGTTAATTTGCCTCCAAAAGGACACATTTTAATTTAGAGAAATTTAAAATGCAGTTAGTTGGTAAAAGGGAATCATCTCTAATCAGCAGCTGGCTAATAATCAAGCCTAACTACCCAATTGTGCCTTAAAACACTGTTATCTGTGCTTGGTTAAGAGAGGAATGACAACAGTTAATTCTAATTTGGGATTACCCAAGCAGTCCAACCCCGCCTCCAACTGTTATTTCATTGAGAGATCACTCTACCAGTTGTAAAGGAAAATCTTTCTTTGAGATTAACAAAAGCATAAAATAAATAATAAAGGTTTCATTTTATACTTGAGAAATATGAACTTCAAGTGGTTAGAAATGTGGCACCAGGATGAACAGAGGGATCTGGATTTTATGAACATAGACACAGAAAACCAAGTTTTAGTTACATAGCAAGGCTTGATGCTTAAAGAATGAATAAAATTGCCAACAAAGAGAATCATTAATAAAATTAATTTGAATATATATATATATATATA
>NW_005871145.1:3258247-3328382 GCF_000147115.1 Myotis lucifugus | reverse complement strand
TATATACCTCCTACATAATAAAACCCTAATATGCAAATCGACTGAACGGTGGAACGACCAGTCACTATGACAGTGATGGCGTGTCAGCATTTTGAAAAACCCTAACTTGCCAGAACCGGTTTGGCTCAGTGGATAGAGCGTCGGCCTGCGGACTCAAGGGTCCTGGGTTCGATTCCGGTCAAGGGCATGTACCTTGGTTGCGGGCACATCCCCAGTGGGGGGTGTGCAGGAGGCAGCTGATCAGTGTTTCTCTCTCATTGATGTTTCTGGCTCTCTGTCCCTCTCCCTTCCTCTCTGTAAAAAATCAATAAAATATATTAAAAAAACAAACAAACAAAAAACCCTAACTTAACTCTGGTGCCATGTCACATATAGAAATTTTTTGATATTTGCAACCATAGTAAAACAAAGATTTATATTTTTGATATTTTTATATATTTAAATGCCATTTAACAAAGAAAAATCAACCAAAAAAATGAGTTCGAGTGTCACCTCTGACACGCGTGTCATAGGTTCGCCATCACTGCACTATGACGTGCACTGACCACCAGGGGGCAGACGCTCAATGCAGGAGCTGCCTCCTAGGGGTCAGGGGGATTGCCGCTCAGCCAGAAGCAGGGCTCATGGCTGGAGGCAGCACAGCAGTGGTGGCGGGAGACTCTCCTGCCTCCACGGCAGTGCTAAGGACCCCTTGGGGGATGGCCAACTGCCGGCTTAGGCAGTCCTCCCCACTTGCACTCACTAGCCTTCAGTGGGGAGTGGGCCTAAGCCAGCAGACGGACATGCCCCGAGGGGTCCTGGACTGCCAGAGGGCACAGGCCAGACTGAGGGATCCCAACCCCCTGCAGTGCATGAATGTCGTGCACTGGGCCTCTAGTATATATAATGCTTGCTATGGTTCATTCAATCTAGTCCATACTACAAATATTCAGAAACTTCAAATTATTCAGAGCTCTCAGGTTCTACACTAACCTAAACCAGAGGCAAAGGTAAGGAGGCCAGCTATAAAATAAATGTTCTACAGAAGTATTATAATCTTATACCACTGATGTGTCTAAAGAGCTAAAATACCATATAGTCCACTCTAGTGCAGAAAAAATTTTAGATGGATGTAATTGTTTATTTTTAGACCAGTGGTTAAGAAATGTTTCTCGCCCTGACCGGTTTGGCTCAGTGGATAGAGCGTCGGCCTGTGGACTGAAGGGTCCCAGGTTCGATTCCGGTCAAGGGCATGTACCTTGGTTGCAGGCACATCCCCAGTGGGGGGTGTGCAGGATGCAGCTGGTCGATGTTTCTCTCTCATCGATGTTTCTAACTCTCTATCCCTCTCCCTTCCTCTCTGTAAAAAATCAATAAGATATATTTAAAAAAAAGAAATGTTTCTAAGGTTATACATAAAGACAGAACTAAGAATAAATTTCAAAATGTCTGACTTTTCAGTTTTGTATTCAATTAAATAACAAATTGCCTATTAAATATGCATTATATACTATCATAACATACAGACTCAAGAAATTTATGAATTTTCTGATGCATCAATCAGCTAAAAGTAAAGTGCAGAGAGATTAAATCATGAGTAATGTTAGAGATGGGTCTAGAACCTATGTCTATCTCTCAGTCCATTACTCTTCCCACCACCCAAGGGTCTAAGTATGGTGTCCTTTCCTATAACTTGACAGTCTATAACAGTGATGGCGAACCTTTTGAGCTTGGCGTGTCAGCATTTTGAAAAACCCTAACTTAACTCTGGTGTCGTGTCACATACAGAAATTTTTTGATATTTGCAACCATAGTAAAACAAAGACTTATATTTTTGATATTTATTTTATATATTTAAATGCCATTTAACAAAGAAAAATCAACCAAAAAAATGAGTTCGCGTGTCACCTCTGACACACGTGTCATAGGTTCGCCATCACTGGTCTATAAGAATAATTATACAGCTACTAAATAAATTGTTTTAGCTTTCTACTTGGGAAGAAGCTTAAAGCAGCAAAACTATTTTATGGCTAATTTCCAAGTCCTTGACCTACAAAAGCTCTTCACTATTACAATACAAGAGATTTGGATCTGATTACCATTCCTAGACTCTCACTTCTGGCTACTGCAGAAGCACAGAATGAGTCTGCGAGAAGTTTAAGGAAAAATTTTGCCCACTCAAAAATCAACCCTTTTGAATGACCAATGAGGTATGATGATAGTCTCACTGCAAAAAAGAAAATAGTTCCAAAAACAAGGACAAAACAGAATACACAAACATGCCCAGGAATCTTTACTCAAACCATGTCTAGGAATAAATAACTGGGTTACAGAAGCATAACAATTATGTAACTGGCATAAAATTTAAGTTTTTTATTATTTGGCCAAGCCAAACAAAATCTCTAAGTAGCCAGTAACAAAATAGCAAGATTTTCCTTTAATTTAAAAAACATCACTGCCTCCAGGTAATTCCCATTAACAAGGACAAGTATTATCCTCTTGCAGGAGTATTCTGTATTATTAGGGATCAGAAATCTAAATGGCTTCTCTAGCAGGTTTTCTGAAAAAACTTGGGTGTGCTTGCTGTTCTAATCCTGGGATGGTGGCTTCCCATAAATTCCTTCAGAGAGAAGGAAGGGTAAAGAGTTATCTCTTTCTTTCACATCGTGCTACACATCAGTTAAAGAAAGTTAACTGGACTCTCCCTAACAGATGATCACTGTCAATGTCTCCAAAAGGTGGACCTGACAACAACACAGGCCTCTGGGGAGGCTGAAATCTAAACCTGACTGTGAATTGGGTCAACTTTGAGAGTTACTGCTCAATTGTACCCAGGTAGGTGAAAACCTAACGCTTACTCATCCCGAAGCTACTCGGGTCTCCAAATTCTGGGTAAGGATCCAAGGCCCAAAGGCACTGGATTCAGCCGTACCCATCCAGCTCGACAAGGCTGTACTCGGGTAAAAGCAACCCTCTCCTCACTCTAAGCAAGAGCGAGGGGAGGCAAAGCCAGGTTGTAGGCACCACTCAATCACTGCACATCCGAACAAGCACTCTAGGGCCGCTGTCGCCACCCAGAAGTAAAGCAGATGCCCCAGGTTTTAGCTCACTGAAGCCGGCATTGTTTACGCTCTTTCACCGCCTCAGCCTCTGATAGGCCAGAAAAGTCCCCTGTTCTGTCCACCAGGGCTTCCGGCAAGGGCAAGGGATGCTAGACCCTTACCGCAGTTTGACACTTACGCTCCCCAGGCAGGGAGAGGTCAGGGCATTAATGTTGCAGCAGAATCAGCAGGAATACCCCGCAGGCGGCGGCACTGGTGCGGCTGGCCCGCTGGGAAACACCTCCTCCAGGGGCGGGGCCCAGAGCGCGCTGTCAGAGTGCCCGCCCCTTCCCGGACCCCTCCCCGCAAAGGCTAACTGCTTAAAGGGGCCGCCTCTCTTCCCCCAGAGGTCTGCAGAAAGGTGGTCGGCAAACTCATTAGTCAACAGAACCAAATATCAACAGTACAACGATTGAAATTTCTTTTGAGATCCAAATTTTCTTAACTTAAACTATATAGGTAGGTACATTGTTATTAACTTAATTAGGGTACTCCTAAGGCTTAGGAAGAGCCACACTCAAGGGGCCAAAGAGCCGCATGTGGCTCGCGAGCCGCAGTTTGCCGACCACTGCTGAGCCCACAGGGTTTCTAAGGCAAGAGGCAAAATTAAGGACCAACCAGGAGGACTCCAGCACAATTGGGAAGAACTCCTTTTCGGTGGCAACACAAGTAATATCCCAGAAACAAAGGAGATGACCAGTTCCTAGTATCATAATCCTAATCCCTCTCCAAGGGTGAAAAAAACTGTAGGAGATAGCCAAAGCATCAGGATGTATAAATATGTAGCCCCCATTATGTAAGCTGCTTACTTCATTAACTTGAGCAGTCAGTGTTCTTCAAATGGCAACTCAAAGGCCCAGAAAAGATTTCTGGCAGCCTGTGCTGCTTCACTCACTCTTTCACTGACTTCCTTCTCTACAATCCGAGGAATCCCAGACAATGATATAAGATATCATGGAAGGTAATAGCAGGAGAAATAGAAAAATAGCACTCTTCTTGTGAATAAAATGTATTTTCAAAAACTGGCCAACAATTCACTACAAGTCTATGTAACTAGATTAAAGAAGTCTTGCATGGTCCTGGCCTGTGGCTCAGTTGGTTGGAGCAACATTCCAGTGCACCAAAAGGTGGGGGGTTTAATTAGGCAACTGACCAATGTTTCTCTCTCCCTTCCTCTCTCTGAAATTAAAAATATATATACCTTGCATGCAAATACAATTGTTCATTCATCTAATTTAATATGAAGAATTCTTGAGAAAACTGAAGGAGAAACTGGATTAGTAATATTTCAGGGAGTTAAGTAATGGTTTCTGACCTATCCATAGGTTATCAATGAGTTTTAATTTTCTTTTCATAAGAGTAATTTTTCCTCAATCTCAGCTTACAAGGTTTGACTGTATTTTGTGTCTCCTTCATATGTCAAGAAATATATTTGTGTTCTTTAAATTAATTTGATTTTTAGAGGGGGGAAGGGCACAGAGAGAGAGGAAGAGAGAGAGAGAGAAAGAGAGAGAGAGCGAGAGAGAGAGAGAAACATCAATGTGCTGTTCCATCCATTTATGATTCTCTGGTTGATTCTTGTATGTGCCCTGAACCTGGATCGAAACCACAACCTTGTATCTGGAAACTTGTTGTATTAGGCCAGCGGTTCTCAACCCCTTTGGCGTCGAACGACCCTTTCACAGGGGTCACCTAAGACCATCCTGCATATCAGACATTTACATTACGATTCATAACAGTAGCAACATTACAGTTATGAAGTAGCAACGAAAATAATTTTATGGTTGGATCACATGAGGAACTGTATTTAAAGGGCCAGAAGGTTGAGAACCACTGTATTAGGCGATGCTCTAAACAAATGAGCGCTATGGGTGGGTGGGTGGGTGTGTGGGTGTGTGTGTGTGTGTGTGTGTGTGTGTGTGTGTGTGTGTGGTGTTGTTGTTGTGTATTTAAGCCTGTATTCATCCACCTAAACTACATAAAACAAACACACCTTACTAAAGCCTTAAATCACCACCAGACCAGTCTAGGACTCAAGTTAGTGAAGCTGAAGACAATTAGTAAGTGCCCTAACATCTTCCATCCCAAATAGGGGTTCAAGTGGAATTTAGATTCCAAAGGATAGGCATGAAGCTCTACTAGGGAGCAGACCCAGGTTACCCTTATTTAGATGGTTACCCTTATTTGAGACTTCAAGGCTAAGTAAACAATACTTTTGAGTTAGGTAATTAAGATATTATTTCATTATATCCCCATTAAGTTTTTTTTAAATATATTTTATTGATTTTTTACAGAGAGGAAGGGAGAGGGATAGAGAGCTAGAAACATCGATGAGAGAGAAACATCAATCAGCTGCCTCCTGCACACCCGCCACTGGGGATGTGCCCGCAACCAAGGTACATGCCCTTGACCGGAATCAAACCTGGAACCCTTGAGTCCGCAGGCCGACGCTCTATCCACTGAGCCAAACCGGTTAGGGCCCCATTAAGTTTTTCACACTATTTCCATTAGATTTTGAACACCTCAAGGGCAAGGGCTGGAATGTATCTTACTCATGCCTTTCTTTCAGAGTATGATACAAAATGAATACTGAATAAGTATTTATCATAAAAGGTATGACCAACACTTTCTTTGACACAGGAATACAGATAATCTCAATAAGCATAGTACAGTGCATACACACAAATGAATAATATCCAGTATGGTGCTTATTATTGAATTAAAAATTCAGAGAGGAAAAAAATCCACTGATTGTACAGCCCAGTCTCTGACATCAGAACTCAAGATTATTATTATGGGGGTTTCTATCTTTTGTCATAAATGCATTGACTATTTCTGAATAACTAGATCTCTTACCAAATATCATAGTCTACACATAGCTCATCTTATTTTGGTTATTGCTTCTTTTCTTTACTAGAGCATGAAGAGACAACTGGACATGTAAAAACTTCATAATTCAACAAATTAAGGTAGTAATATTCTCCTTAACAAGACAAAATGGAAACTGTTCAGAAAATGATTTATTAAATATTATCTATGCATATGAGTAAAACAGAAGAGAATCTGCAGGTTTGATCCCTGGTCATAGCACATACAAGAATCACCAATGAATGCATAAATAAGTGGAACAACAAATCAATGTTTCTCTTTTTCTCTCTCTCTCCTTCCTCTCTCTTTAAAAGCAATCAATAAAAAAAATGTGATACCCGCTAAAAAGATTTTTTTGATTTATTTCTTGGTAGTTGACTTTCAGAAAAATAAAATGCTACTTTAAGCCTTACTATTGAAAAGAGAAAAATGGCATCCACATTAAACAAATGAATTTCATTTCAAAAAATACTTGAAACTACTCAACTTTTTCTCACCTTTATAGAAAGAATCTAAAAGTTACTTTACCAACAAACCTCTAAGAAATATAATTAAGTTATCAAAAAAAGTAGGTTTCTTATCTCATTAAAAGAACAAAAATCATGTTTGAAGAGACCTAAAGTCACCATGGCTTATCTGACATCATATCTATGCAAAAATGTCTGACCATTCCAACTGAGTAAGAATTATGCTTTGAATGCGTCTCATATCCCAGGAATAAACAACATGGAAACCAATATTTTCTATGGCACTTAATAAGTGTTATCAGGGGAAAAAAGTTAGATCTCAGTAAAAAGTACATTATAAAAAGGACTTATGTTTGAGATATCAGTTTCCTCTGGAAGTTGGAGAGAATTGTATAAATTGATGTTTGACTTAATATAAACAAAGACGGAAAAACATAGTGGCTCAGTGGTTGTGTGTCAACCTATGAAGCAGGAGGTCAGGGTTCCATTCCTGGTCAGGGCACATGCCTGGGTTGTAAGCTCAATCCCTAGTGTGGGGTGTGTAGGAGGCAGCTGATCAATGATTCTCTCTCATCATTGATGTTTCTTTCTATCTCTCTTTCTCTCTTACCATATGACCCAGCAATCACACACTTAGGTATTTACCCAAATGAATTTGTATGCACACAAAAACCTGTAGACAAATGTGTAGAGCAGCTTTTTCATAACTGTCAAAAACTAGAAGTGCCTAAGATATTCTTCAATAGGTGAATGGTAAACAAACTGTGGTGCATCCATACAATGGACTATTATCTATAATAATAAAAGCGTAATATGCAGATCAACTGAACGGCCGAACAACAGAACGACCGTCTAGACAACCTTCTGGACGACCACGCTATGACACCCACTGGCACCAGGCCAGCCAAGGCAGGTGCGATGCAATTGGTTGGGGACCCGGCCATTGTCCCATGATCACCCTGCAGAGGGAGGCCCAGGCTACCCCGTGGCAGCACTGCAGCGGGTGGGCAGGGCCTCCCACTGCGGAGGCAATCCATCACGGAGCCCTGGCTGGCTGGGCAGGGCCTATCTCTTTGGGGTGATTGATGGCGGAGCCCCATGATCCATCGCCCCAAAGAGGGAGGCCCAGGCTACCTGGCGATGCTGCAGCATGTGGGCGGGGCCTCCCTCTGCAGGGGCGATCCATTGCGGAGCTCTGGCTGGGTGGGTAAGGCCTATCTCTTTGGGGAAATCCATTGAGGAATCCTGCCGGTAGGTGGGTCCTACCTCTTTGGGGCAATCGATCATGGGGCTCCTGGACTGTGAGAGGGCACAGGCTGGGCTGAGGGACCTCCCCGCCCCCCCACTGAGTGCAAAAATTTTGTGCACTGAGCCTCTAGTCTTCTATAATAATAAAAGCATAATATGCTAATTAGACCAACATTCTTCCAGACTAAGCCAGGGCTGCGAGGGAAGCCCAGGTCCCAGGTGCCAGAGGGAAGCCAGTGCCGGCAGCCAGGGGAAGGAAGGCCTACTCCTGCAAGAATTTCGTGCACCAGGCCTCTAGTTCAGCAATAAAAAGGAATGAGTTATCAAGCCACAAAAACACATGGAAAAACCTTAAATAGATGTTGCTAAGTGAAAGAAGCCAGTTCAAAAGGGTACATATTGTATACTCCCAATTACATGACATTCTAGAAAGGGCAAAACTATGGAAACAATAAATCATCAGTGGTTGCCCTGGGACAGGGGAGGAAGAAAAGGAAAATGGTTAAGTACAGAGAATTTTTAGGACAGTGAAACTATCCTTATGATATTCCAATAGTGGATAAATGACATTATGCATTTGTCAAAACCTTTAGTAGTTTACAACATAAAGAATGAACTTTAGCCCTAGCCAGTTTGGCTCACTGGATAGAGCGTCGGCCTGGGGATTGAAGGGTCCCAGGTTTGATTCCAGTCAAGGGCATATACCTTGGTTGCAGGCACATCCTAACTAGGGGGTGTGCAGGAGGCAGTTGATCGATGCTTCTCTCTCATCGATGTTTCTAACTCTCTATCCCTCTCCCTCCCTCTCTGAAAAAAAAAGAAAAAAAAGAATGAACTTTAGCCCTAGCCAGTTTGGCTCAGTGGACAGAGCGTTGGCCTGTGGACCAAAGGGTCCGGGTTCAATTCTGGTCAAATGTATGTACCTTGGTTGCAGTCTCCTCTATAGCTTGGGCCCTGGTCAGGGCTTGTACAGGAGGCAACCAATAGATGTGTTTCTCTCTGTCTTTCCCTCTCTCTTCCATACCCCAGTCTAAGCATGAGAAAATATCAGATAAATTCTAATAGAGGGAAATCCTACAATATACTTGACCAGTACCCCTAAAAACTTCCCTAGATTTGAAAATTTCTAAAAATTGAAAACAATAAAAGTGGGGAGCCACATCTACTTTCCCTCTCAGTAGATACAAACATTAAAATCATAATTTTTCCAGTTTCCTTAGTTGAAGACTTTCCAAATTTGTCTGCTGAAACATTGCTTACATTCAAAGACATGGTAACACAGCCAGCTTTAGTTATATATTGTCTTTATCACTTGAGCACATAGAGAAGACCATCACGGTTTTGGCCAATTTTGTTCAACAAATATTTTTTTACCACTTTTTTTGTTCAAAATGTTGTTTGAGGCATCGAGGTAGCCTTACAGATAGGAAAAAAGAAATCTACACTTTGCTTTAATTTCTGAGGAAATCAGACAATATACAAGCAAACAATAAATGACCTATCAAGTAGCAATAAATGTTACTACGTAAATAAAAAAGGAAAGTAAGGTAAAAGTGATCGGAGGGCTACTCTAATTGGGAGCTGAGAAAATGCCTCTTTAAAGAGATGACACTTGAGTTGAGATCTGAGTGGAGCCTGTATACAAAGACTGGTTTGAGGTAGGGGTAGTTCCAGGAAGAGAACAGCAAATTCAAAGGTCAAAAAGAATAAGTTTAATGTGTTTGAGATCCATCAAGTAAACAGGGCAACTGCCCTGACAGGAATAAACTAAGTAACATATTCTGAACTTTAGAGGTAAAAATATGAAAATCGTATAAGAATCTCAAAACTCTTCAACACTGACCACCAGGAATCCATTAATGATTAGATTTTATGCTCCCTCTTAGTGCACTCCCCCCACTGTCACAGCTGTCCATCTCCAATATGGTAAATACTATATTCTGAACTGCTCCATCTTTCCTGAAAACTACCAAGCCTATCATCCATATTTCATCATGTCTCTGACAGAAGTATTAACAAGGGAGACCTAACCCAGAAATTGCTCCTGAATTCTCCCTAACAAATCCTATTACTTCACAGAACAGTAGGTTAAAAGCAAAGACCCTGGAGACAGACAGACTAACTCAGGTCCAAATTCAAGTTCTATCTGTTGTGTGGTCTTGAACAAGTTGTTCATCTGTAAAAAGTTGTGAGGATTAAAAATGATAAAACGTGGCATCCAATGAGTATTCATTCAGTAAATGTAGCCACTGTTAGTAAAAGTATTTGAGCATTTATTTTGTTCAAGAACCAGAGCTGGGTGAGAGGAATTATAGAAGCAAAGTGTGTGAGAGATAAAACTGTCAAACTCCCTTAGGTTACTGGCTTTTTCTGGTTCACTAGTGTACTCCCAGAATCTAGAACAGCCGTTTGAAATGAATAAAACTAAAAAAAAAAAGACCGTACCCTTTTATGTAATGATGTTTACTTTGAATTTATATTAGTTTACACAAACACTCCATCCATGCTTTTGTTCCGGCCCTCCGGTCCAGTTTAAGAACCCATTGTGGCCCTCAAGTCAAAAAGTTTGCCCACCCCTGATCTAGAACAACGTTTAACACACGTTGGGCATCAATCTCAGTATTTGTTGAATGAACCAATGAGATTCTATTAGTAAACTCGGGCCGATTGTAACTGCGTATTACCAAATATTTGTTTGTAATCCACCCGTTTGGTGGATGGAACAAAACCAAAAGACAGAGCCATCTTATATTTTGGCGGGAAATTCACCCCACACCGGAGTGTTAAGAACCCATTGTGGCCCTCAAGTCAAAAAGTTTGCCCACCCCTGATCTAGAACAACGTTTAACACACGTTGGGCATCAATCTCAGTATTTGTTGAATGAACCAATGAGATTCTATTAAGTCAAATGTGTGCCGCGCCAGCACAGCCAAGGGTGATCCTGAGTGGGGGTGATGAAAAGATTAAGAAAAGAGAGACAAGAGAATGAAAGCTGGGTCTCCGTGGGACGCTGCTCCCTGATGAGGAGACAGCACCAGCGCCCACAAGCCGTGTCTTTATTTTATATCAGACGCCACGAGGCAAAGTAGGGGCGTGATCAAGATGTTTACAGCATTCTCGTGAGTTTCAACCCTACTCAACTACATGCACCTGAACTATCTATCACAAGGAACGTGGGGCCACGTGTTCGGACCACAGGTTCAAGCTTACAGCTATAGCTGTTGGCTATATTTGTGCTGGGAAGACTCTGCCCTCCAGCTGGGACTTGCGCGTGGCAATGAGAGGACCCTGTCCTTTCATTAGTCGGAGGCTTGAACCTGTCCAAAACACTGTAGCCGCGCCCCATACAAATGGAGAACCTGGCTTTACTCCAATATAAAGAAAAGTTTTCATACCCCATCAAGATATTAAACTATATCCTAAGGTAGCGGTTCTCAACCGGTTGGTCGCGACCCCTTTGGCGGTCGAACGACCCTTTCAAAGGGGTCGCCTAAGACCATCCTGAATATCAGATATTTACATTATGATTCATAACAGTAGCAACATTACAATTATGAAGTAGCAACAAAAGTAATTTTATGGTTGGGTCACAACATGAGGAACTGTATTTAAAGAGCCAGAAGGTTGAGAACCACTGTAAGGCATTGTTAAAGATGTTTATTATTTTTAATTGCCTCCCCAAAACCATGAACAGTGTTCATAACAGTAAGGTACTCAAATTTATTGTAATTAAAACTCAGCTATCGTGTGTAGAAGTTCATAACTTACTGGTACTTGATTATCAAAACCTTAAAAGTAATAAAGTATAAGGTGTATTGTTATGGACTATCTTTGCTTGCCATTGCCCGAATGAACATTCTTTAAATACTTGTATAATTTTTTTCTTAGGAGTTTACCAAGTAGGTTTAATTTATATTGGCAAAATAAAGCAATTTCATCTTTTCTCATCACGTTTTATAAAAACATTACAGTTTGTCCAGTCACTTAAGAAAAGTCCAAATCTTTTAGACTTCTTAAAATTTTCAAAAGATTGGTGCTTAAAAATTGGCTCTTTAGGTCAAAGAAGGACTTTTCAGGGTGATGAAAATGGAGATAGGAGGAGTTCGCCTCTCCAAAAATGAGTTTTCAATTACTATAATTATGTATAAAATAACACAGGCAGCCTTTCTGGGTCAAGATTTGATGCCTTGGTTCCCAATGAGAATTAAATTAGAGCCATGCATCAATTTGGGGCAAGTTCTGCAAAAACTACTTCACCCTCTATTGATATTGAATGAAAAAAAAAACAACAACTTATTTGAGGAGGTTTATCAACGCGAATATGTTTTCTAACACACAGGAGCCACCCTGGCGACATCACCTGCATAATTTTCTATCCCAGATACAAAATGGGATACATTTAAATCCTGCCTGACAATTACCACGATTGCAGGGTAACTATATCAACAGCCAAAGACTGTTAGCAGCTAAGAAGCAGGACTCTAGTTGACCGAGCCCCCACCTTAAAGGGCCAAGGCCTGCTTCATCTAAACTGCTGGCTATTGTATTGCCTCCCTCCTCCCGCAAACCTTCAGAGCTGGAAAGATACCTGGGCTCTACTGACACCTTTGGAGAGGGAACGCAGGCGTAGGGACTGAGCGCTACGATCAGAATCGTTAAAATCCCAGCAAGCCGGTAGGAGCACAGGTGCACAGGCTGTGCTTGTCGGGCCGTGAGGCGCCCAGGCCCTTCACAACCAACCACTAAGGCCCTCCCAGGCTCTCATTCACTCATTCATTCATTTAACGATTACGCGATGGGCACGATAGCAGGGCCATTTCGCAGGGCCCCCGCCCCAGTCTCGGAACACCCTCAGCCGCCAGGCGCGGCCCTGCGCTTTCCGCATCCCTCGGACGCTGCCGTCCGCATCCCTCCGCGGCGCGCTCCGGTAACCCGGTTCCCCAGCCTCGGCCTGGGCCGCACCAGAGCGCCCACGCCCCCCGCCCTGCCAGCCGCGGGTCTCGGGCCTCCGCCCCGATTCGCCGCGTCAGACCTGCCGGGTTCGTGGAGCGACGGAGCGCGCGTCCATGGAGACACCCCGCCCGGGGGGTTCAGCGACCCTCCGCGCGCGCGACGCCCGGACCCGGGGGCCTGGGAGGGTGGGTCGCGACCACCGGCCACTCACCTCCTCCGGGTCAGATCCGAGGGGCCTGTTCTAAGCCGTTTGAAACCGCTTAGGCCGCCGCACACCCCGCAGTGTCCTCGT
Source organism: Myotis lucifugus (assembly GCF_000147115.1). NCBI lineage: Eukaryota > Metazoa > Chordata > Mammalia > Chiroptera > Vespertilionidae > Myotis > Myotis lucifugus. The sequence continues at coordinate 3,315,473 of NW_005871145.1, read as the reverse complement.
CGTTTATTGGTTCTCGACAGACCGCCCATCGCTCTGTTATTGGTCCATTTGAAGGGACTGTGGGCACGCGCCGCCCGCAGCCTTAAAGGGGCCGTGCGCAGCAGCGTTTCGTTGGGGACCCGCGCTGCTTTCTCCCGTGGAGAGAGGGAGGGTCACTGGAGCGAAAGCTGCCGATCACCGGCAAAGAAGCACAAAAAAAGGTGTGTGGAAAGCTGTGCATCCCAGCCGTCAGCATGTTTGCTTTATTTGATATCTAGCGATTTTTAAAAAATGTAATGTCATTCACCAAATATTGTTTGTGCAGTTGAGTGCGTGAGGGAAATGAGAAGCAGATGGGAAATAGTGGAAGGAGCAGTGAGTGGAGCATGATGCTGGCGTCCTTGGACCAGCTCTGAGTAAACCACTTTTGTCAGGAAGTCACCTGGAACTTAGTTTCCCCATCTGTAAAACCCGATAACGATGTTTTCCTTACAAGCTTAATGTGAAGATTTAATATAACTAATTGAATGTCTAGGGAAGAACTTTGAACAGTAGCGCATACTCCTGTTATTTATAAAAATGAGAGACGTAGCCCTGCCGGTCTGTCTCAGTGGTTGAGCATTGACCTATGAACCTGGGGGTCAAGGTTCAATTCCTGTCCGAGCACATTCCTTAGTCCTCAGTAAGGGCGTGCAGGAGGCAGCCAATAGATGATTCTCTCTCATCATTGATGTTTCTATCTCTTTCTCCCTCTCCCTTCCTCTCTGAAATCAATAAAAATATATTTTAAAAAAATGAAAGAAAGGAACGATTCTTATAGGGTCTTGAATACTAGAGTAAGGAATTTGTACTCAAAAGTAGGAAAGGGGGAGCTATTGAAAGTTTCTGAACAAGGGATTGACAAATCAGAATTGCACTTTATGAAAACTAATTAACTTGGTTGTCGAAAATGGGTTAGAGTTGGGATTCCGATATGAGGTCATAGCCCTGGAGATGACGAGAACGGATTCAGGAAAGAGTGAAAGATTTGGCAACCAGCTAGATTAGGTGCAAAGGTGAGGTGGGGCCCATTTAGGGAGGTGAGTCAGGATATGCCAGGATTTGAGTGTAGGGACTGGGAGGCGGTGATTGCCCAAATGAAAGTAGAAAGTCAGGAGAAGCCAGTCGCAAAGAGAAGACAAGGAGTTTAGTTTTAAACCTGTTTACTTTTATGTACCAATGAGACACTCAAATGGAATCATCTAAGTAGGCCTAGGAAACATAGAATGCAAGCTGGGAGAAGAGACGAGGCTCAAGTGGTCTAGATTTGGGAATCACCTCTGTAGAGTGAAAAAATGAAACTGCGGTAGTGGATGAGACCAGAGTCGGACAGTGGAGAGAATGAAAAGGGGAGATGGTGACAGATCCATAGGTAGGGGAAGGAGAGAGGAACCAGAGCAAAAAGGTCACAGTAACCTCTGAGAAGTCAGTTATGAATATATAGAAGTAGTCTTCTTCAGTCATTGGTCATTGGCATGTTTACTTTATTTAAATATTATTGGAAATAAACGGAAGATTACATGTAAGGAGAAAGTGACGGTAACCTCAAATTTGCTCAATAAAATTCATGTGGAGTCTGGGGCCCAGAGAGTTTTAGAACAAGATGTCAAAGTCCCTTTTTGTTTTACATGGCTCAGTGGTCGGCAAACTGCGGCTCGCGAGCCACATGTGGCTCTTTGGCCCCTTGAGTGTGGCTCTTCCACAAAATACAGACTTCTGCGCATGGGCCACGAAGTTTCAATTGCACTGTACATGCGCGCCCGCATGTGGTATTTTGTGGAAGAGCCACACTCAAGGGGCCAAAGAGCCGCATGTGGCTCGCAAGCCGCAGTTTGCCGACCACTGGTTTAAGTGAAGCCGTACTGGACAGTGGGCAATATATATGACTTCATTAATTTTTTTCGCTCATTCATGCAACAAATATTTATTGAGCACTTAGTATGTGCAGGGACTTTTCTAAGCACTTGGGATAATCAGTGAGCAAAATAGAAACAACAACAAAATCTCTCTTCTTGTGGAGCTCACATGATAGTGAGAACACATAATCAACACATAAATATATAGTATCTTATTAGACAATATGTGCAATGGGAAAAGAAAAAAAGAATACAGGGTAAAAGGGATTGGGAAGTAGAGTTGGAAAGACTATAATTTTGTAAAGGGTGTTCATTGTAGGTTTCATTGAGAAGATTATATTTGAGCAAAGACTTGAAGAAGGGGAAGGAGTTAGCCCTGAGTATACCTAGAGGAAGAAAGTGCCAACAGGAACAGCTATGTGATGATCCTAAGTTGGGCACATACCTGGCAAGTCTAAGAAACAGGGAGGTCAATATAGTTAGCTGGAGCAGAGTATGTACTTGGCAGTTGGAGGGTAGGAGATGAGGTCTGATAGAAAATGGGTGAGGAGTGCCAGATCCTGTAGGGCCTTATAGAAACCTAATACAGTACCTTGCCCATAGTAGGTGTTCAATAAATGTTTGGCCAGTTACCATTTGCAGTCCAGGATTATCATCCAATAGCACTTATCTGTGTATTTATTGGCGTGATGTGTGCCTACTTTATTTCAGGGGCCTCTCAATAGTTCTACATAAGGAAAATTATTAATAGGACAGTGTAACCCTACTGGATATTAGAGATCTAAGTGAACACTGTATCATTGCAACTGGAAGCAGGAAACAAATGCCAAACATTGTGGCTGCTGAATAACTGCTGTGTGTTTCTGAAAAGCCTGCTAGGGTTGGGACAGTGCTCATTCTATCATAACTGCACGCTGCATTCTGCTCCCTGAGATGGGACACGGATCCATATTTCCAGACTAAGAGGAGTAGCTTCAATGATTAACTTCCTTTCAACTTTCAGTCCAGGTACCTCCTGCATTATTCTCTGGAGGAAGCAGTGTCTTGACTTGCTTCCAAGATTGCAAGGCCTATCCTAACTTGCACTTGATTGCATTTAGTAGGTGCTGTTTGAATGAAGGAATTAATTGCTTTTTTTCTTTTCACAGCCCATTTCTCCATAACCCCCTCAAATGCAGGCTCTTCAAGAATTTTGACCACAGAAGCACCAGCGTCACCAAAGAGGAAGGAGGCAGAAGGGAGAGATAGGGACCTTGTTAGTGGGTGCGTGACGGGCAGAGGGGAAAAAACACTGAGAAAGGCAAGATAAGTGAATTCTTGGCTCTTTGTATCTTGCAAAATAAAATAAGCAGACTGTGTAGCTTGGAGCTAAGTTCAGCCTGGGGTTTACATTCAGATCCTTAGTTAGGCTGCCTGGATCTGTTTTAACATCATGTCAGGGAGTCTAAAGTTGTGAGTTGGAACCTTGGTTGGATATAAAACTCTTGTTTCCTATGCTGAGCTCTGCTGAGCCTCTGCCAGCCTGTTAATGGGAGAAGGATCTGGAGAGAAAATAAATGGGTGAGTGAGGGAATGTTTCAAAACAAAGGCTGAGACACATCCCCAAACACACCTCCTATTAAATGGATTAGTTGAGTCATCTTCACATATGAAAGACAAGCTTATTGATTGTTTCTTAACCATATAAAAGGCTCAACCACATTTTTAAAATCAGTGCCCAAAGTAGGAATAACTATGCTTACTAATGCCCTTGAATGTCATCCTCGAGCCTTGTGTACCCTTAGCTCTTGCACATGCTTGTTCTAAGTTCCTCTGCAGCAATTTGTTTTCTGCAGGCCTAGGTTTGGTGAAAGCTTCAGTTCATGGAGACCTCTCTATGGGCCACAGAGGTCTTTTCATCTTAGCTCCCACGTTTGTTCATATAATATAGAAAGAAGGGCAGTGAGTATATTGTGAATGTAATAGTTTGCAAACATATAATCCAGTTTGTTAGAATTAGACTCATCATCATCTATTTATCAATTTCAGGTTTTATATCCAGAGAACAGACAAGGAGTGTCCAACCTTTGTTTCATCTCCAAGATTCCCTGGAAGGAACATACTACAAGTTTCAGGCTAGAAATCACCTTAGTAGTCATCTCTTTCAACCTTTTCATTTGACTGGTCAGGAAGGGAAACTAAGAGCCAGTGCCTTTTCATCACCTGAAAATGGGGTGCTAGTCCTTGACACTGTTCCTAAATTCTCATTTGCCAGTGGCCAAGTTCTTGTCAAGACCTGGGCCATTAGACCAGTCTGTTCTTTCCCATCTCCTGCCGAAGTGACGGGACAGTCAAAGGTTAGCGGGACCTCTAAGGCTACCCAGTGCTGAATGCCTGATTAAACTAGCTGACATGTTGCAAGGTACCAAAATGCATTCACCAAATTTTGTTCTCCCAGAAACATCTCCAGTTTTCCAAGAAAATGGTGTGTATTCAATGCCATTTTCTCCTTCCATTTGAACTGTTCTTCCTGAGTTTCCAACTGTTCAGTGCCTGGCCTGTAACCCTGATGCTTTGGGAGAGAGCACTTCCTACCGGTATATAAAGCTTGTGCTTTAGGCTGGATTTCATTGCTTAAAATGTGTTTCTTTTCTCTTTGAGTTTTTTTTTTCCTTCAGAAAAGAATGGTGGGGTGGGAGGATGGTTGTCCTTGAGCTATTACACTTGTTTTTGTTTTAGCACACCTATCCCTCGCCGTGTTGGAAGAATTATACACTATAATTTATACTCTTGTCTTTCTTTTTGTTTCTTCTTTTATACTGTTACCAGACTCGAAGCTCTGATCAGGCATGGGCTGTGCTTGACCCGTCGTTTGAGATGGATGAATGAGAGATTATTCTATAAATGGTTTATGGTTTAGAAAATCAACTATTAAGCCTTGACATCAAACTTTACAACTGGCATTGAGACTTGCATGATTCCCAGTCTTCACTGAGAGAGCCTGAGAAGGGCTCCCCAATTCCTTGTTCTAGCGTTAAGATGTAGTGGATAAGCTATGAGAAGACAGCTTTTTAAAAATAAACTGGCCCAGCTGATGTGGCTCAGTGGTTGGGTGGCAACCCATGAACCAAGAGGTCACAGCTCGATTCCTAGTCAAGGCACATGCCTGGGTTGCGGGCTTGATCCTCAGTAGGGGGCATGCAGGAGGTAGCCGTTCAATGATGTTCCTCTCTCATTGATATTTCTCTCTCTCTTTTTCTAAAAAGTATATTTTATTGATTTTTTTACAGAGAGGAAGGGAGAGGGATAGAGAGTTAGAAACATCGATGAGAGAGAAAACATTGATCAGCTGCCTCCTGCACACTCCTTACTGGGGATGTGCCCGCAACCAAGGTACATGCCCTTGACTGGAATCGAATCTGGTACCCTTCAGTCTGCAGGCTGACGCTCTATCCACTGAGCCAAACCGGTTAGGGCAATGTTTCCATCTCTTTATCCCTCTCCCTTCCTCTCGCTCTAAAAATCAATAAAAACTAAAAATAAATGGAATCTTAGTGTTTGTGTGATCCATTATCGGAGTAACTATGAAACTTGACTAAGATCAAATAGAGCTAGTGGTGGATCTGGGACTGGAATTCGCTCCCCTTGTTCCCATTCCAGCACTTTCCTTACATCAGATAGTCTTGCCAGTGACCATCACTGCAAGGCAAAGTCAAGTTCTGTGACACTGAAGTTCTCATAGACCTAGAACTGAAATAGAAGATACATGGTATATATGCCATGACACTTTTTTCCAGTACCTGAATGATATGCCACTGAAGATCATGACACTTTGCCCACTGAGTCTGGACAGGACCTCAGGCAGCCATGACCAACCAATCAGAGTTGGTACTTATGATGAAGCCTATCTGCTATCCTTCCTCCACAGGAAATAAGGGTTTCAGAAGCCAATGAAGCCTGGTCTTGGCCTGTTTTCTCAAGATGAGCTGAACTTCCAGGCGGGAGCTTAACACCCTTTATTGCTCTTCACCATCCCCAGATCCCCAAAGGACTTCGCGATGATATCTGCAAGCAGGTTTCCCTGGCATGGGTCTGCCAGACAGCAGGTGCAGGTATTAGTCATGACTCCAAGCCAGGCAAGGTGATTAAGAAAAGCTAAATTTATATTAAATTACCATAAAGTCCTAAAATACTGAACATAGTGGTTAAATAACTCCAGAAAGTCCAATCTCTCCAGTGAGTAACGTTAAAACCATTACACATGAGCGCGGGACAATCACTTCCATTAGTTTAGGACAGAGAAATTTCGCTTTTTACATAGTAAATCAGTGCTCAAATAGATATTTCTTCAAATATGTCCTTTCTACATTCTGAACAGCCCAAGTGCAATAAGATCCTTCCCCCGTTCATCCGTCCCCAACTGTGAGTCTGAGGACCCAAAGTGCTCCTTCTTTTATTTCCCCATCAAGCGTGAAATATCCCCCTTTCCTCCTGGAAGGGGCATCTTGCCTTGCCATCGCTGTGCACTGGAAAAGCCTTCTTGGCCTGGCCTGACTGCCCTGTGTAGGCCTAGACCTAGGGCTGTCTGCTGAGAGCAGGGCCAAGGGCTTGGCACCTGTTTTAAGCAGTCATAGAACTGACCAGGAAAGGTTTGCTCTTACTTTCCTTTTTCCCTTGCATTTGACAGCTGGCTTCTCAATACCAATAACCATAGGAGATGTTTCAAATCAGGAAACTTCCTCTAGAAGCCCTCCCCTCCATTCTCAGCCCTTGTCCTCTGCTGTCATTTCTAATTCCTGGGTGGAAGGGGTCTGGATTTGCCCTGGGTTGAGAGGGCTTCATCAGTGGTTCTCTCTACCTTTTTAGTCCTTGTAATTTTTATTTCGCCCTGCTCACCACAGGCTAGGTCAGAAAAAGTCAATTAGGGAGGGAGGGAAGGAGAGAGAGGGGGAGGGGGAAGAGAACGAACTAGGTAGAAAATTTAGGACAGAAAAAAAAGTCTCACTCCCTGGATACGGACATGAGACACATGCTCTTTGTATGAATAAGCATGAACCACGAGGTGGCATCTCAGCCTGGAAAGTAAGTCACTCAGCTGGGAAGAGAGTTGGAATGGAAACTTCACCACCCATAGCCACAGGCTCTCTGTCTACTTAGATCCCTGAGCACCCAAGAGAGAGAACACAGGAAGTTCAATCTCGTGGATACTTCCTTTAGGCCCTGGCGGCCCCAAGTCTCTAACCCAATTGCTCTTCCTGACCATTTATGAACACTTCTGGCCCTTCTTTGCAAGGTTGTTTTGGATTTCTGTGCTCAAAATCCCAAAGAATGAGGAGGGAGAGACTGGCAGAACATTAAGGGTGATATGCTATGTTTGGTCTAGGCAGTGCTTCTTAGATTCTGCAGAGTCAGCCCTCCTGGACCCACATTCACTCAAGCCATTGGTTCACAACCTGGTTGCTCAGAGCCAAAGACTTAGGGAGGTACTGGCCAGTGGTGGTGCCAGGAGGGAATTCATATTAGCCAGCTGCCACGCTGGGGCCCCCAGTCATCTGAAGGTAGGAAGGCTCTAGGCTTTCTACCAGGAGGAAGAATAGCTTGCGTCATGCCCAGATCTCACCAATTGAAATACAGCAACTCTTAGACTGAGAATAATATCCATTGCCAGCAATGGACAGAACCCCCAGGCCCAACCACCCCTAAAAGCTTTTTCGTATTACCAATGCACTTGAGGCTAGAGGTTTCCCAGATGCCCATACCAGCTGGGCTGACTCCTCCTCCTCCTCTCAGGCTTTATCCTTCATCTCTCTCTTTACCCATGATCCCCTGCTCAGCCCTTGGTGGGCCAGTTCTCTCAGAGAAGCGGTCAGGCCAGCTCTGATGGGGGAGAGTGCAGTCTTAGATCATCAGCTCTTATGGGCAGGCATTGAGGGCACCAGAGGAAGGGGAGGTGGAGCTCTGTAGTGATGCGGAATCATTACTGAGCCTCGCTTTGGGGAGGCTCAGGACGGAGTGCAAGAAGCAAGGTTCATGGTAAGTTCCAGGTCTAAATTCTTGGATGTGCCATCATTTCTTGCGCCATCATTTCTTGTGTAGTTATGGACTCAGACAGAAGCAGCTCCTGTGCAGGGCTCGGGAGCAGATATGGGGTGGGATGAGGAGGAGCGGGACAAGCACACAGGAAGGGGGCCTGTTGTATAAGTGAGCACAAGGACTGGATGCCCATAAAGAGAAGGAGCAGGCAGGGAGGGAGGGGTACATGGGCACTTAGACCTGGCTCTCGGAGGAGAGCTTGCGTTTGTGTTTCCAGCCTGTGTCTGGCAGAGAGCCCCGTCTTTCAGGAGTGGCTGCGGTATGGACACTGCTACACTCGGACTGCTCTTCCTGCAACAGCTGCTCCGTCTCCGTGTCATCCAGGGAGCCAGAGCTGGCCTGGATGGACACTGTGTCTGTCTTCATGCAAACGTGGTCACGAAGAAGGCCCCCCCGTGAGCTGCGCAGTTGCTTCAGGTCATCCCACTCAGCATCGTCCCCAGACAGGAGGCAGATTCCCTCTACAATCTTGATCTTCTCCTTGGTGTAGTTATGGTCAGGTCCACCCTAGGGTGGAGATCGGGGAGACATGATCAGTTGGTTGGCTCTCTATGAAGGATCTCATGGTGAACTGAAAAAGGAAGTGGATGGGGTAAGAGTGGGCGTGAAGAGCACAAAGATCCCACAAATCAATGGGAAAACTTGGTCAGAGCAAATAGATGAGACTTAGCCTAAAAGGAGAGGAGTATGAAGATCGTTCGAGTTAGCACACAGGGATGAGGGAGAACCATGGCTTCCAGTCCTGCATCAGACGCTCACGGGCTATGTTACTTTGGCAAATTACTTAGCATCTCTAACACTCAGTCTCCACATCTGCAGTGTGGGAGAATAACAGTGTCCATACCTCATAACCAATTACTGTGAGGGTTAAAGCAGGCGATACATGGAATGCAGTTAGTAGGCACCTGACACAGAAGATGCACTAAATCATGTTAGCTATTAATTTACATTGTTATTGTGGTTTATTAGTGGGACACAATGCTGATACACCTGATCAGAAGCAATTGACAAAAACATTTAAATGTACATTTACTCAGGGTTTTAAGCTATTTTTGTGCTATTCTTAATTCTTTCCTTTCTAATTTTGTTAAGGGGGAAAGTTTTGGGAGGTAAGACAGGAGGAATCTAAAAAAATCCTCTTATTTGGGTTCTAAGTGTCAGTCCACTGGGGTCCTGTAACGTAAAAGCTTTTGTAGGAGGTTATTCTGGCTCTGCAACCCGAGAGGACTCCAAGGACAGCCTTAAGTTCGACTCAGACTTCTCCCTTTATGGGTTCCTCAAAGGGTAGCCTTACTCCTGGTTTCTGGGGGATACCAACCAATATGCTGCCTGTGCCAGGAGAAAATGGGCCATGGCTTGGGTTCCATCCCTGGGACAGTGTGCCTGCCAAGAGCCCTGCATCTGCTGCTCTATTTTAGTAACAATTCAACTCCACAGATATTTCCTGAGCTCTTACATTAAGCAGGATACTTGGATGATTACACGATATAAAATGGTCCCTACCCTCTGGGAGTGACAACTCCCTGGAGGAAGCAGAGAGGCACATGGCACATGAGCACACATGCACGCACACACGTGCCCAGTCACCCAGCACACCCTCCAAGCTGAAATTAGTGTCGGATAAAATGCAGGCCACTCAGTCTTCATCACAGAGACACGCGGGCGGGGTAAGTTAGAGAGAGGCGGGGGACATGGCACTAGCAATTTGGGGGACACCACTCCCTCTGCAAACACACAGATACCTGAAATCAAGAGGAAATCAGAAGAGAAAGGGTGAGAGACTATCAGAGGGATGAAAAAGCTGCTGAGGAAAAAGCATACAACAGAAGAAAGAGGTCACGTGATCTAAATTTATAACCTCTGGCCTTTATTGGGGTTGTTCTCTGGGGTATCAGACACTCCAGGGACCCAAGAATCTTTGAGTCTTTCTCTCAAAGACGTTAATTGAGAAGGAGTCTTCTGTCCCTAGAACTGCATGCTATCCTGCAGGTTCTGTTTGGCTTGCAGTGGAAGCTTTTCAAGTAGGGGAATTCAGGGTTCCAGAAAGTACCTAATTATTATGTAAAGTGTATTCATTATGCATGGGAGCCCTATAGGTATGAAGGCAGGTTTTGACTGCTAGACAGACCAAGAAAGTAGACTGATTAGGGTCTCATAAGGGATAACTTTTGATGAAGGGTTACAGGAGTTTAGAAAAACAAGGGTCTTATCAGACTAGATAACTCTGAAACCTCAGACTATAGTTCCCTAGTGGAAATGGACTATTTTCATCCAGCCTAAACATCCAGCAAATAATTTTTTACTGGAGCAACAAAGGAGTTAAAAGAACAAAAGTACATAAACCATCCGAATTCTAGAGAAATCCCTTAAGACCCCGGGGAAGAATAGCAAAACACCAGCTATTCCCAGCCACAGGTGCCAACAGTTTGGATCAGAGGTTAGAAAAAGAAGAGTCCAGGAACCCTTAGGTTTTTGTGGGTGCTGTCTAGGAGTTTTAGGATTGCTTTTGGGGAGCACAGCCTCGCTGCAGGGGAATGACAACTCCAGGAGGGGAAGAAGCTATGAACCTAGCAAAACATCTCCTGTGCACACTCCTATGCTTTCATTCCAAAACCTTCTGGGTCTGTTTTCTAACCTTGCTCTCACTAGGGTCCTTCAGAAATCCAACAGATCTATGATTCTAGATTGGGGGTGGGAACCTTTTTTCTGCCAAGAGCCATTTGGATATTTACAACATTGCTCGCAGGCCATACAAAATTATCAACTTGAAAAATTAGCCTGCTGTATTTGATCAAACATTTAATTAACTCAACCCTAATGCCTTGGTAGGGCCAGGCCTTATACAGCCCACGGGCCGGACATTCCCCACCCTGGTTCTAGATCTAGAAACTCAAATCCCACTCAGTTCTTTTGTTCACTATAACTTCCCAAGTGGTAGGTAGGACTACCCAACATCCCTTACTGATTTTTTCAGGCAACTGGAAAATAACACACCCGCCTCCACCACCACACAAAATACCCCTTCAATAGAAATTCTAATTTTTACCTCTTTCTTATAGCACAGTTGATTGTACATGGCTGGTTTCGGGATTGCTTCAATTTTCACTTCCTGAGTGGAAGTTCGGTAGGAGGGGTTGCTGTAGGTTAGGTTCCCCATTCCAGGATCAGTTAACTTGGATTTTTTGTGTCTTTAGGAGGAAAGGTGATGAGGAATTAGTTCAGATCTTTATGAGGGTGCTTCCAGGGAAGTTGAACCCGAGTGTGGTAGGCAGCCTCTAAGATGGCCCCGTGATCCCGCCTCTTGGTACTCCCACCTTCTGAATCCCTACCCCTTGAGTGTGGGCTGAATCTGGTGACTCACTTCTGATGAACAGATAATGCAAAAGTGATGGGTACTAGATTAGGTTCCAAAGAAATGTATGGCTTGCATCTTACATTGTCTTCACTTTCTCACTCTCTCGTACTCTTGTTCTGGGGGAAGCAAGCTGCCATGTTGTAAATTGTCCTCTGAAAAGGCCTATAAGGCATGGAACTGATGAGGGAGTCTCCAGCCAACAGCCAGCAAGGAACTGAGACCCTCAGTCTAACAGCTTGTGAAGCACAGAACCCTGCCAGCACCTATAGGAGTGCTCTTGGAAGCCGATGCATGCCCAGTCAAGCCCAGAGATAAGACTGCAACCCTGGCTAATACCTGGACTGCAGCCCTGTAAGAGGCCTTAAAGCAGAGACACCCAGCTAAGCTGCATCCGGATTTCAGATGCATGCACAGAAATTGTGAGATGATAAATGGTTGCCATTTTAAGTTGCTAAGTTTTGGGGTAATTTGTCATACAGCATTAGACAACCAATACACCGAGCTTTAGAGTCAAGATAGATCTATGTTTCAGCCCACCTCTGTTACTTACTAGCTGGACATAATCTAAACTTTCTGAACCTCAGACCCTCATCTGTAAAGTAAGGAATAATAATATCTGTATTACAAGGTTGTTGTGCCATTGATACATATTCATAAAATGGCAACTGTTGTTGTCAGAAGGGGCAGCAGCACAAAATCCTGACATTTTTGCTGCAAGCTGTGTTTAAAACATTTGGGGGATATATATACGTATACATATATATGTGTACACACATACACACACATATATGGTCATAAAGAGATTATAAATTGACAACAACACACTCAATCTTCTCAGGAAGATCCCTACTGAGCAATGATATATCATCCAATATTTTAGTAAAGGTCTGTGTTTGTGTGAAGAGAAAATCACTTCAACTTCATTGGTTTGAAGTACTGTGGGGTCATGGACAAGCAGATGCTAGAGTCAGTCCCAGCTTCACCTCTTCCTGTGTGACCTTGGGTAGCACCCGTTGTGCCCTCAGCATCCTAGTTTATAAAAAAAATCCCAAGGATTGCTGTGGTCACAAAATGAGGGCTTGGGCAGTGGCTGCAGAAGAAGAGTCACAATTCAGATTTCTGCCTTTCCCTTCTACTGCTCTGACCAGGGACCCAACCTTGAAATGAAGGGGTCAGAGGTCGAATTAGCGAACTACAGAGCTTTGGGAGATCCCAGATGCACTAATGAGGACCAACAAGCAGGTGGTCCCCCCTGTAGAGAGACTGAGGTTACCTGTATAGCATCAAGGCTGCAATCACCACCAGAATCAGCAGAATGCTGAGGAGTCCGCCGATGACATAGCTGGCATGAAGTCCTTCCCCTAGGAAGAACAGAGAGACAGTAGGGGGACCACTGACAATCTTCTAGCGGGCATGAGGGGTGGGGCAATGAAGGGCTCCTTTTGTAGGTGTTGGGCCCCACATCATCTGAGGATGGCTAGGGGCCTTCTTCTCAGAGGAGAGGCCACAGGGGTAGATGGCTGAGAAGAAACCTACCATTCTGTCAGCATCACTTATCCTAATTCCACCACTTACTGGCTGTGTCATGAAGGGCAAGATGCTTAACTTCTAAGCTTATGTTTTCTCATCAGTTAAATGTAAATAATAAATTGCTCATAGGGTTGGTGGAGGTTAAATGTGTGTGTACATACAAATACACACACACGCACACACACACACACAGGGCTTAACAAATGCCTGGCATGTGGAAAGTACTCCATAAGTGGTGGCTATTATGATTATTCTCTCTATGGATTTAGTCTAAGAAAAGGGTTCATCCACCTCAAAGAGTCCCCATAAAGGTTCTGGAAGACAGATGTTCCTTACATCTTCTTCAAAACAGTTGGGCACTCGGAGCTTACCTGGAGCAGCAGGTACGGCCTCATTGGAATGTGCACAGAGGCCCAGCTGGGCATCCTTTTCAGAGCACCTGTGGGCACAGAACACCGAGTGTGAAGACTACTGGTGTTTGATAAAGATCTTGCCCTTCTCCAGGGAAGGGGGGGAGTCCTGGGAATGGGGCTTTCAGGTTTAAGAGCTGTACCAGGTGGGAGATAGAAGTATAGAGAGGGCAGGACCAGGAAATACAGAGAAATCCATGTGAGTCACAGTCTTCAAGACGCTATATCATGTGTAAATGTGTTTAAAAATATGTACCCCTTTGAAAGGATTCCTTTAAAAGGAGAAGCAGGTTTCAGATGAGCTGGAAGCTGCTGAAAGAATACTAAGTACATCAATAGAAGGCTTTATTAAACGACCAGGATGAGTTGAAAGAAGCTACCAGTCAAGCAAAACTGATTAAAGATTATCATAAGGTCTAAATAGACCTGAAAATAACAAACAATATTTTTTTCCCCGCCTCTTGATTCTTTCACAAAGGAATATGCAAGACATCCAGAGAGAGGGCTCAGGTAACTAACTTGAATGCTGAAAAGGTAACTTCCTGTGGCACATTGTGAGCAGCCAATCACAGGCAGCTCCTGAAAGCCTAGAGAAAAAGTGCTTGCAAGAACATCTGAAACCAAGATGCCCTGAATCTTCAAATGGAAATGACAGAAAGTATCTGAATAAACCCAAAGAAAATCAGAGATTAATAACGATTGATAGTACTTAAAAGTTAGTGAGAAAGGTACATGTTTATATCTGCATGTTTGCTTTTCTACATAAACACTTCTAAAAAGAGAAAATGGGCCCTAACCGGTTTGGCTCAGTGGATAGAGCATCAGCTGCGGACTGAAAGGTCCCAGGTTCGATTCCGGTCAAGGGCTTGATCAACTCTCATCGATGTTTCTAACTCTCTATCCCTCTCCCTTCCTTTCTGTAAAAAAAAATCAATAAAATATATTAGAGAAAATGGGACATATAGAATGAATTTGATCAGATGCAAATCTTACAATTTTAGGGATATGAGTCTAGAGTTCTTATTTGGGATTACTATGTTTCTGTTTTCAGAATTGAAATCAAGTGTTGATTATCTTTTAAGCTACAGTTGATATTAAAAATAAAGAGATGGGTATGTATTACATGGGGAAAAAACACTGTTCTAATAGAAAAATGTTGGAAACAGTAAGAGTGGGAAATAAAATTACTATCTTGAAAGGTATCTGCACCCCCATGTTCAATGCAGCATTATTTACAACAGCCAAGACATAGAAACAGCTGACCATCAACAAATGAAAATGTGATTACTTACACACACACACACACACACACACACACAGGAATATTATCCAGCCATTAAAAAGAAGGAAATCCTGCCATTTGTGACAATATGGATGGAACTCGAGGGCATTAGGCTAAGTGAAATAAGTCAGATAGAGAAAGACAAATATCATATGATATCACTTATATGTGAAATAAAAGAAAGAAATTAAACTCAGACACAGAGTATAGATTGGTGATTGCCAGAGGTGGGAAGTGGAGGAGAAAAATGAGTAAAGGTGGTCAAAAGGAACAGACTTCCAATTATAAGATAAATAAGTCCTGGGGATATATAGCATGGCGACTATCCTATATAATAAAACCCTATATGCAAATCGACCCAATGGTGGAACCACTGGTCTCTATGATGCGCACTGACAACCAGGGGGCAGTTGCTCAATGCAGGAGCTGCCCCCTAGTGGTCAGTGCGCTGCCACAGGAGGAGTGCAGCTCAGCCAGAAGCTGGGCTCACACAGCCATGGTGGCAGGAGCCTCTCCCGCCTCCGCTGAAGGCAGGTGGTAAGGAGTGAGGGGTCCTGGACTGCGAGAGCCCCAGACTGTGAGAGGGATGTCAGAGAGGGATGTCCGACTGCCGGGGATCAGCCTAAGCCGGCAGTCAGACATCCCTCAGGGGTCCCAGACTGTAAGAGGGCACAGCCGGGCTGAGAGACCCCCACTCCAGTGCACAAATCTTGTGCACCAGGCCTCTAGTAGTTAATAATACAGTATTGCATATTTGAAAGTTGCAAAGAGAGTAGATAAGAAAAAGTTCTCAACATAAGAAAAAAATTTATAATTATGTGTGGTAATGGATGCTAACTAAACTTATTGTAATCATTTTGCAATATATATATGTATATCAAATTTAAAACTATTAAGAGTAATTACATATGGGTATTTATTTCTTCTTTATTTCTATCTTTATTTTCAGATTATTTTTATAAACTGTACATAAAAATTACACTTTGTAAAAAAGAATTTCTCTAAATTGAAAAATAAAGAAAAAATAAATAATAAAAATAATTTCTCTAAATTGAGTAACATCATATTTTATCAATTTTAAGATGTGTATATTTTCTATATTCTGACATCACTGAAATAGAGATGTGTCTTACAATCCGTGGCATCTCACAGTTGCGATTGGTCGTTTTTTTAGTTTAATCTCTTAAATTAGGATACGTCTTAAATTGATCGCACCTTCAGTTTAATGAAATACAATCCTATATAATAAAAGCCTAATATGCTAAGTGTCCAGCCAGCCGATAGGCTGTTCAACCAATCAAAGCATAATATGCTAATGATATGCTAAGGCCACTCAACCGCTCACTATGACGGGCACTGACCACCAGGGAGCAGACGCTCCAACCAGTAGGTTAGCTTGCTGCTGGGGTCCGGCCTCAGCCTGGCCTGTGCCCTCTCGCAATCCGGGACCCCTCAGGGGATGTCAGAGAGCCAGTTTTGACCCGATCCCACAGGCCAGGCTGAGGAACCCCACTGGTGCACGAATTCATGCACTGGGCCTCTAGTATTTTATACTTCACAGGAGAGCTGTACATGGGTATGCTAGCTTACTTAATAACAATACGTGTGTGTGCACATGCATCTTAAATTGATCGCACCTTCAGTTTAATGAAATACAATCCTATATAATAAAAGCCTAATATGCTAAGTGTCCAGTCAGCCGATAGGCTGTTCAACCAATCAAAGCATAATATGCTAATGATATGCTAAGGCCACTCAACCGCTCACTATGACGTGTACTGACCACCAGGGAGTAGACGCTCCAACCAGTAGGTTAGCTTGAACATTATAGGCATTATAAGCTAAGGCCATAGCATCCCCAGGCATGTGCCAAGTCATAAATCCGCAGTAGAGAGACCTCTGTGGCTTAGCGGTGTCTAAATAAACTGTTGGATCAGACCATATACTAAACCTGTGATGTAAGAGCAAATGTTACAGAAAGAAAGGGAACTGTCTGAGGGATTTCTCCATAAAGCTGCTCTAAAGCTTCTTGCCCTTAAATCACCTGCAACATTCTATAGGTCTAAATATCATCTCCTGTCCCGAATAGCAGGGACTGTTGGCTAATGATGTGATCTACCTCCCATCTGCCAGAATATAGCTGGGATTATAATTTTCTGCTGGCAGGAGATGGTGATTTGAACCAAAGGGCCCTCAATCACATGTGAACCCACCTTCCTTCCATCTCCTCCAGAGATGTGCGGGTCCGAGTGGTAGAAGAACGCAAGGTGGTAGGTAGTGTGTTGGTTAGCACTGGATTCCTTTCACTTATACTGGTAACCCTGGGAGCTGGGGGCACCAGGCCGGGTACTGGAGAGAAAAAGAAGACTGGAATAGGTCGCTGTGCCCCAAATCTCTACATGTGTACCAAGGGCAGCATCAGGAGAACCTGACAAAGCAATCTTTTAGCTACACTGATCTTGGGCACCCTCATTAGTGGCCCTTAATACTGTAACTAAAAAGGATTTCATTTCCAATATCAATAGCTCTGGATGGGCAAGCTGACTCACAAAGGCCAGGAAGAGCCCGGCAGGTGTGGCTCAGTGGTTGAGCATCGATCCATGAACCAAGAGGTCACTGGTTCTATTCCCGTTCAGGGCACATGTGTGGGTTGCAGGCTCGATGTTCAGTAAGGTCATGCAGGAGAAGGCAGCTGATCTATGTTTCTCTCTCTCTCTCTCTCTCTCTCTCTCTCTCTCTTTTTAATACCAATTCCTTCTTTTTTAAAAAATATATTTTTATTGATTTCAGAGAGAAAGGGAGAAAAGAGAGATAGAAACATCAATGATGAGAGGGAATCATTGATCGGCTGCCTCCTGCACGTTGGACTGAGCCTGCAACCCAGGCATGTGCCCTTGACTGAAATTGAACCCTGGACCCTTCCATCTGCAGGCCGACGCTCTATCCACTGAGCCAAACCGGCTAGGGCTATGTTTCTCTCTTATCACTGATGTTGCTACCTCTCTCTCCCTCTCCCTTCCTCTGTCTATGAAATCAATAAAACATATTTAAAAAACAAAACACAAAAAAGCCCTACGCTCAGTGGATAGAGTGTTGGCTTGCAGACCAAAGGGTCCAGGGTTCGATTCTGGTCAAGGGCACATAACTTGGTTGTAGGCTCCTCCCCAGTCCTGGCCCTGGTCAGGGCTCATGTAGGAGGCAATCAATCGATGTATTTCTCACACATCAATGTTTCTCTCTGTCTTTCCCTCTCTCTTCCACTCTCTCTCTCTAAATCCATGGAAAAATATCCTCGGGTGAGGATTAAAAAACAAACAAACACCATAAAAACAAAGGCCAGGAAAAGAGAGTAATGCTTGGGCCAATTTACCAGACAAACTTATTACTCCCAGTCACTCCTCTCTTAGACCCTCAGAGGAGGATCCCACCCAGAAAGACAAAGCTGAGACTGCTGATCCCCTACCCTTCCAAGGGCTTTGCTGTTTCAAGGGGCCATTAGGTCCAACTTACCAAGGGAGCAGGGCCGGCTGTCGGGCTCATCAGGACAGGCACACACAAAGTCTGAGGCTCTGGCAAAGCAGAGGTGGGTGCAGCCACCATTGTTCACACCACAGGCATTGGTCCCTGGGGGCAAAGCAGAAGAATGACTGGCCTGGGACAGGATTAAGTCTCCCAATTTGACACTTCTCAAAAAGGAGGAAATGCAGGGCTACCTCGTTCCCAGGAGGGGTATAACCACAGAGGACTAAAAAGGTCTAAGAACCAAAAGGCTCTGCTGTGGCTCTAATTGTCTTGGTCATGAACAGTCCTTGAGGGGATCCCCCTACACTGACGGTAAGGAAGTAGGCTTAGGACCCAGGAGCCCACCTGTCTGCCGCTGAGGGGAAACCACAATGATATCCATGAGTCCTTCCACATTCGCCAACACTGTCTCCTTGTTCCGGCCTGAGTACTTGTCAACACGCTGGATTGACTTGGTCTGCCAGTCTGTCCAGTAGATCCACCTGTCCTGCTACTCAATAGGGAATCCCAAAAAAGAGGAAATATTATTCAACAGTCAGACCCCAGTCCAGCTTCTGTGCCCGCAGCATGTGCATGCCCTCTGCTGAAATGCTCTCATCTCAAATCCACCAGGTCAGCTTCTGTGCATCCCCAGATATGACACTGTCCAGGAAATCTCCCCCAATCTATGTAGCATTTACCATTCTCTCCTCCATGCTGTTCTGTGCCTTGTCCTCACTTCTACAAGTGAGTGTTGACACTCTATAGACAGTTGTTTACATGTTTGTCTGTCTTGTCAGGTCAAGTTCTTCAAGGACAAGAATGTGTTTCATTCATCTGTTTCCAACGCCTCACACTTACTTAGTACTTGGCCAGTTGCTCAACGAATGAGTGGGTTCCAGTACCTAGCATATAGGGGTAAACTGGAGGGTCCTTCTAAGGTCCCTGCTCTTCTGGGCTTTTCACTCAGAGCTCTGGGAAATCCTCCGGTTACTTCTGTGGGCAGCTGCCTTCTAATGCAGTGATCCTGAGAATCTCAAGTAGGCGTGGGGAGGGGTAATGAAGTGGGCTCCCTTCTTGCCCCTGGGGTATACATCAGAAACCCCCATGGGAAACTTGCAGATTGAAAAACCATAGTCAATATTATCCTGTAGTTTTACATTTGGAGTATGGGGTGGGGGTGGGAGCCTATAATAAGTAAAGCCAGACAAAATCTTATTGGCTGGTAGGCTATAATGTAGAATACATACAGAGAAGTAGATGTTTGTCAAAAAGGGACAAAGATTTTTATTTTTTTATTTTTATTTATTTTTATTTTTAAATATATCTTTATTGATTTCAGAGAGGAAGAGATAGATAGAAACATCAATGATGAGAGAGAATCATTGATTGGCTACCTCCTGCACGCCCCCTACTGGGGATCAAGCCCGCAACCCGGGCATGTGCCCTTGACTGGAATCGAACCTGGGACCCTTCAGTCCTCAGGCCAACGCTCTCTCCACTGAGCCAAATCAGCCAGGGCGGGACAAAGATTTTTAAAGGATTGAGAATCTGTTTTGGTCCCAGGCTTCGTAGAACTCCTTTTTTCCTTCCCTGAGTTATTTTACAGGGTTAGAACTCTCAAAACTGACAGCCAGTAATAATTAAAATGATTAGAAATAATAAGCATTGAGTGCCAGAGACTAATGCTCTGTGTATATTTGAGGAGGATACTGTTATTAAACTCATTTATTAAACTATATATAAGTAAGTGAAGCTTAGAGAAGTTCAGTATCTTGTTCACAGCTGCACAAGTTGCACAGTTACTTAATGACACAGAAGAACTTGAACCCACACAACTGGCGCACTGGAGGTACTCAATGAGCACTTATTGTCTAGCTGCCTCAACACTCTGGCTCTTAGCCACTCTACCCTCCTGCCACTAAATGGACTGCCTGGGCTCAGATTGTTGGGGCCACAGCACTAGGATCAACTGGGGAATTTGTTAAAATGCATATTCCTGGGCCCAACCCTCATGAAGCAGATTCTTTACATCCAGAAACATGTATTTTAACAAGCTCCACAGCTGATTCTGCACACCACCACTTATGAGCCACTCCTTCGAGTGCTGGGACATGGGAGTGGTGGGGCAGGCCTAGCAGGACACATGGTGGTGGCAAGGATTCAGTGTACAGGAAAACACCCCTAAAATGAGCTTCCATAGCACACCTGTTCAGTAGCATCTAGGGTTGAGGCTGCCAACTTAGAGCCCCGAGGAAATACCCCTGGTTAAGGAGATTTAGCTAACTTTCTTGAGCTAGTACCTGAGTGAGGGCAAAGGGGTGGGACACATGGCTGACCAAGACCTGCCGTAGCTTCCCATTGAGGTCAGCACTCTCAATCCGGTCCAGATGTGCATCTACCCAGTAGATTCTGTGAAGGAAAGGAGATGAGAGTGGCTGCTCAAAATGCTTGCCAGGGAGCCCAGTTGCTCTCCCCGTCCCCCTCCAGGGAGCTGCCTGTCCCTTCCTGAGCTGAGCTGGCGAGAGCTGTGCGCAGTCAAGAAGCACCATCGATGAGAGGTCACTGAGTCCCAAAGCTGAAGAGAAATTGGTGACTCCTAAGTGGGGAGGCCAGTGCTGTTTTAAAGGGAGGTGGCGGGGGTGGGGGGTGGGGGGAGGAGAGCAGGCCCTCTAATGACCTCCAAGGAGCCACCACCAAGTCTTATCTTCCTACCTAAGAATCTAAGTCAAAACTCCTATAAATGCCCTTCAAGAAGAGACTGGGTCTACAAAAACCTCACTGAGGTTAAAGGAAGAGGGCATTCCTCTTCTCCATCCCAACGCCTGGGTGACTATGATTCCTTTCCCTACTCCTGAGGGCAGAAAGGGGAACTGACTACTTCAGAGCACCTTTCACCCCTCTCCTGCTCTTTAGCATTTTTTATTTAGACAAAGAGTTGCAAATTCCAGTATCTGAAGGGATCAGGAGAACAAGGAATGTGAAGTCCTATGCCCTTAAATGATGGGGGTAGTGGGCCCAGTGGTCCAGCCAGAGGACATGCTCTGCTAAACACACTCAAAACTGGATAAACCAGACAAATAAAACGCACCTCAGAGACGAGGGCTGGATTCAGCAACCCCTGCTCTAAGGATATGTTTGCTTGGCCTTCTCACTGCTTTCTCTTCCCCACCTACCAACAGCTTTCTATCTTTTTGTTTTCACTACTTCAATTCTCTCCTCCACCCACCCTATTTCCAGGAGGCTGTTTGGGACACAATTCCCACCTGCGGGTATCATAGTCCAGGGTCAGGCCATTGGGCCAACCCAGGTCTGTATTGATGAGGACCTTCCTCTCAGA
Organism: Myotis lucifugus; assembly: GCF_000147115.1. Lineage (NCBI taxonomy): Eukaryota > Metazoa > Chordata > Mammalia > Chiroptera > Vespertilionidae > Myotis > Myotis lucifugus. The sequence continues at coordinate 3,294,109 of NW_005871145.1, read as the reverse complement.
GCCGTCCAGGTTCGCCCGCTCAATCTTGGCAATGTGGCCCCAGTCTGTCCAGAAGAGGTACCTGAGATACAACAGTGACATGATCATCGAGGCATGGGAAGATGGCACTCAGAGCTCGAGAGAATACAAGGGACACACCGATGCCACTCATAGATAGGCACCCTCCATTGGCCTCTTCACCAGGCCCTTCTCCCCTGGGTCTCTTCTCTGCAGGCCAAGAACTTACCCCTTCCTGGGGAAAACGGCAATGGCCCGAGGCTCATCCAGGCTGTTGTTGACTAGCACTTTGCGGCAGGAACCGTCTAGCCTTGATGCTTCAATGGTATTTCGGCCTGTATCTGTCCAATATAGATTTCTGGCCACCCAGTCCACGGCCAGCCCGTCGGTGGTCTTCAGCCCCTGCCCGATCACTGTCTCCATGTTGCTGCCATTCAGATCTGCTCGCCTTGGGGGAGAGCCCAGGGTTGGATGACTGACCAGACTGAAACCCCTTTAATCCATGTTCCCATCATTGTATCCCTCTATACTGTTAGCTCCATAGAGGCAGAGACCAAGCATCTGTAAGTGCATTCCTCAGCATCTACACAGTAGGTACTCAAAATATTTGCAGAATAAATACTTCTTAAGAGTACAGAGTGTTTCCTGCTATAAACAGGGGGCATTTCGGTCCATGTCTTGCCAGAAGAAGGGTTAATAATTTCCCCTATACCTTAGGGAAGGGATAAGGATTGCTAGGGAGCCATTATTTTAAAAAAAGGCCAATTTGGCAAAACCTACAGGTGTATTTTTACAGAAGTCCTACGCCAGGGAATTCAGGATGTGGGGCCATGTCATAAACACGTGGGGACTTCTCTAAACATATGCCCACCTGCCCCCAGCATGAGGGAGAACGAAGGAGAGTGCCCTTGTTCCTGCACGTGAGAATCTCTGCATGGTAAACCCCTCTTACTGACGGCAGAGCACCATTTTCCTCAGCCGTGTGGGGTAAAAATATTAAATACAAATAGAACAAAAATATGAAAACAAAACAAAACAAAAACCTAGTCAACAACCACAAGCCTTGGTGTTGGTCAGCGCTCCTGTTTCACAATACAGATACATGGTTTAGCTACATGGCTGATTCTTCAATGAGTCTTAGCAGATCCTTAGAGCAATCCCAGGGCCCGGTGGTAGGGATTAAAGGCTCCGGGTCCCCAGCCGGACATTATCTGATCTTTTCCTTTGCTTTACATACTGAGCTTCTATTAATCTTTAAATCAACAACAAAAAACCCCAAAGGCCCTGTCTGGTATGGCTAGGTGGTTAGAGCATCAGTAGGCGCACCAAAGGGTAGTGGGTTCAATTCCTGGTCAAGGGCACGTACCTGGATTGCAGGTTCGATCCCAGTGCCCAGTCCGGGCATGTGCAGGAGGCTACCAATCGATGTGTCTCTCTCACATTGATGTTTCTTTCTCTCTCTCTTTCTCCCTCCCTTCTACTCTATCTAAAATCAATGGAAAAATATCCTCATCCTCAGGTGAGGATTAGCAAAAAAAACACCAAAAAACAAAAACAACAACACACAAAACCCCAAAAGTTTGAAACTCTGTTATAAGTGATAACACTACAAAGTGAACAAGTCAGGATCAGAACTCACTATCTAAGTTGTCAATTCACTGAGTCCATTTAGAGGTCAACACAGTCCCTAACCTCACCCATCAGGGACTGGAAGGAGGCCTGTGGCCTCTGGAGGTTTCAGGGATACTCATACCTGATAACATCCAGGAACACATCTGTGTAATAGACTTTTCCATCCACACTGTCGTAGTCCAGAGAGATGACATTGTTGAGTTCAGGGACAGGGACATGCACATCTGTGTGGTCGCTGGTGTCCAGTGAGATACGCCGGATGGAGCCGCGGCTGGAGAAGAGCAGGTAGGTCTCGGGAGAGGGATCACAGGTCTTTCCATCTCCCTTCAGCTGGATGCCCGTGGGGCAGGCACAGGAGAAGCCAGAGGGCCTCGGCAAGCAGAGGTGGGAGCAGCCACCATTTCTCGAGCCACACTTGTTAAAACCTGGTGATGAGAGAGAGAGAGAGAAGCATGGGTTTGGACACCCTGCCTGGAATATTGTCTGAATCTTACCAAGTTTCTTGTGCCTGATTTTCAGCTGTTCTAAATAACAGGGTTTGCCTGTCAGGGATGAGGTAGAAGGGGCAAGAGTGTCTCCATGGGTCCTTTGAAAGTGACAGCATGATGTAGTTGTCGTACCAGCCATACCAGAAGGGAACACAGCCTGATCCTGGAAGGGGCTTAGATAAGTCCCTGTCTCCGTGATTATAAAGAAATCTCTGTGCTCTCTGATGTTGTGATGCCCCCAGAAAGCCACAGGCTCTGGTTCACAGACCTAGGGGGTCTTCTCACCCAGTGGCTGGGCCCGGTCCACAGCCTGGATGTCCATGAGGCCTGGCAGGTTGGACCTCACCAGGATGACATTGTTGCCGGTAGCCTTGTCAGCACGGTGGATGCTCCGAGTCTGCCAGTCGGTCCAGTAGATATAGGAGTCGAGCAAGGTGAGGCCATAGGGGTGCTGCACAGGTGACACCAGTGTGTGACGATTGGCACCATTTAGGTCAGCGACCTCAATTCGCTGTAGAGGAAGGAGAGGGTAGGACTGGTTATCAGTAAACGAGGAGCTCTCGGTGGAGATGCCAAACAGACATCCCCCGTCTTCCCAGGTTCCTGGGAAGCAGCAGGAGCAGGACTCTCACCTCGGTGTGGGCATCAGCCCAAAGCAGTTGGGAGCTGGCCTTGTCCACAGTCAGGCCATTGGGCCACCCCAGGTTGTTGTTGATGAGCACTGTCCGGTCTGAGCCATCCATCCCGGACCGCTCTAACTTGGCGTTCTCTCCCCAGTCTGTCCAGTACATGTACCTGGGCAAAGAAGAATACTAGCTGGTTATTCCCTCAGCTCCTGGATATTGTAGGTATTTATAATGTGCCAAAGCCTGTGAAAAAATGACACATTTGCAAGATGAAAAAGTTCCTGATATCTGCTTCGCAATGTGAATTAAGTTCCCACAACTGCACTGTACGTTTAAAAATAGTTAAGATGGTAAATTAATATTATTTTTTACCACTATTAAAGAAAAAGTACTCTCCCTATATTATCTCACTTAATCCTCACAAGAGTCACAAGGTGTGACTCATTTCCATTTACCAGTACAGGTAAGGAAGCTGAAAATCAGAGAGGTTAAACACTGAACTTAAAGTGACAGATGCAGCTGATAAATGGTGAAGGAATTTGAATCCCAGACTTCTGAGTCCAAGGCTCATGCTTTTAACCTCTACACTATGCTGCCACTCTGAAAGGAGTCAGAGAGTGAAACAGCCTCAGGAGGCCGGTCTGCATCCCTGTGAAGCGTGCTTGCTCTCCATTTCCCACGTTCACCCCATCCCTAGCCCCAGCCAAGATGACCCATCCTGGGCCCAGGCACAGAGCCAGCGCTCACCCCATCTCATGGTACAGTACTATGGCTCGGGGGCTGTCAAGATTCTGCCACACCAACACTTTCCGCATGGACCCATCCAGGTTGCCCACTTCAATCCGGTTGGTTCCAGTGTCTGTCCAGTATACTTTCCGGCCAATGGCATCCACTGCGAGCCCATCTGTGGTTTGCAGGCCTGCGGGAAGTCAAGAAGAGCACACTGGCTCCTGCCTTAAAACAGATGGGCTATTTCCCCAGCTCTGTAGCCAGACAGGCGGTCCCTGGGCTGGGAGCAAGGCCCACCTGTGGTGATGATGTCCTCGTGCCGTGAGCCGTCCAGATTGGCACGGCTGATCCTGTGCAGCGTGCTGTCTGACCAGTACACTTTTCCTGGAAAGGGAAGGCTTGGCTCAGCCTGGACCCCCTACCCCCACAAAGGGACATGCACAGCTGACTCAGGCCCTGAGACACCGGGGCATGACAGAGAGCCCTGTAACCTGTAGCAAGGAAATCAATAGAAATGTAGCCCTAGCCAGTTTGGCTCAGTGGATAGAGCGTCGGCCTGCAGACCAAAGAGTCCTGGGTTCGATTCTGGTCAAGGGCCCGTACCCCAGTTGCAGGCTCCTCTCCGGCCCAGGGTCCTGATCGGGGCACATGCAGGAGGCAACCAATCGATGTGCTTCTCTCACATCGATATTTCTCTGTCTTTCCCTCTCTCTTCCACTCTCTCTAAAAATCAATAAAAAATATCCTCGGGTGAGGATTAAAAAACAAAAAAGAAATGTAGAGATGTCATAGCAGGATAGCTCTTGGCAGAGAGGGAGAAGGGGGCCAGAAACCTTGCCCTCATAACCAAAGAGAAAGTGCTGTAGAGACAGGGCTGACATTGTGCCAGAAGGAATGGTGAGCCCCCAGGTTCTTAGCAGGAGGCAGAGATAAGGAAATAAGGAAAGCAAGGATAGCAGTTGCTATAGGGCAGGGACAGGAGGCCAGGGGAAAGGAGGGCCACACAGACCTTCTTGGGGATCCACTCCAATGGCAATCGTGTTCTTCATGGTAATGTTGATTGGTACCACCACATCGGCAAAGTAAGGGATGTCCAAGGACACCATGCGTATGTCTATCCTCCTGGCGAAGATGAGGAAACTATTCATGCCTGCCCAGGTGGGGAGAGAAGGAAAGGACAGTCACCCTAGCACAGCCAAGAAGAGGATTTGGAGTGAGGCAAACGGAAGTTCATGCTCTGGCTCTGTCGGATTCTAGTTGAGTGAGCCTGGACAACTTATTTAAACTGTGTACCAGAATCAATATCTGGAGCATGGGGACCATAACTGGGTGGCCGTGGGACTAAAAGAGATCATGTACAGACAGCAATGAATAGTGAGTCTGATACAGTCATAAATGATAGCTCTTTATTAATATTATAGAAGGACTCTCTTTGAAGGACCCTTTACCATGAAGTTTTGAGAACTTCATGTTAAGTTAAAGAGGGCTTTTCCCCCAGCCTGGGAGGCACAATTCACAGTTCCTTTCCAACTAAATTTCCTGGAAAGTTAGAATTCCAACGCAGCCCACCCACGCAGCGTCCCTTAGGGAGAAACACCGACTTCCAAAACCTAGGCAGCCGGGTCCTGCTTCTCACAAAAGCACCTCATCTAAGGGGAGCACCATTACATTGTAGATATCATACGTTTTAATATTTATTATGAGCGATTTGGGACAGCTGGGACCAAAGTAAGTTATTCTAACCAAATCAGGATATAATGACAATTTTCCAACAGATGTAAATGAAGTGTCTGAGAAGGGAGCATCTTTTATGAATATGCATGAAGACACCATAAGAACTAGTTGGGGCCTGCCTCCAACCCTGTCTACCTGCTCCCCGGCCTCTGTCCTGGACCTCTCCTCTTTTCTAAAAGCTCTGTCCCTCCCCTAAACCTCTAGAAGCACCAGGACTCACGGTTTCTCAGACCACATTGGAGTCCATCTACAGGGAAGGAAGAGAGCCACTGCCCCTCCCTAAGAGGCTCCCTCCAGGTTTCTGATGCTTAAGACTCACCTGGTGAACATATCTTGCCATCAGGCATCAGGTTGATGCCCGTGGGGCAGGTACAGCTGAAGCCACTGGGATTTGGGGACCGAAGACACAAGTGGCTGCAGCCACCATTCTCCACAGCGCATGGTGTGGTCACTGGGAAGGGAGGAGGAGAGGGGTCAATAATGAGGACTACAGCACAGGGAGGCCAAGAAGAAGCTGGTGGGGGCCAAGGGCTGCTCACCTGGGGGCCGCCGGCGGTGGAAGACGTGAATATCCATGAGGTTCTCCAAATTCTCCTGCAGGGTCTCCCGGTCCAGGCCCGTCAGCCGGTCAGCGCTCTGGATACTCTTGGTCTGCCAGTCTGTCCAATAGATGCGCTCTTCATAGAGGGTCAGCCCAAACGGGTGGGGGAGCTGGCTTCCAATCAGCACCTACCAGGGACCCAGCACGTGTCATCCCCCAGCAAGGTCCCACAGTACTCGGCAGTGCCTGAGCACTCGGGCAAGGAGCCGAATGCAGCTTGGCTGCTACTGCCTGCTGTGTGACCTCATGTGACCTTGCACAAGAGCTGGTTGTCAAATCTCTCTGCGCCTTAGTCTGCCAATCTGTGATAGGATTGTGATAATGCCTGGTTCCAAGGGTTGTGTGATGATTGTAAAAGGTCATGTATTATTTATATAATCTCAAAGTATCTGCACAGATTGTTTATTAATTACAAAAGGAAAAGCAACTTTACAATGGACATCCTCTTAATGATTCAATTCAAGTTCATATCATAATAATGTGATGAGTCAAGATCTGTGCCTTACTGACGAGACACACTGAGAATTTAGGACTTGACTTCACTTAATGTAGTATGACTGTCCCCACACATAATCTGAATCTAATCACAAGGAAATAGCCGACAAATTGAGGAATATTCTAACCAAAATAACTGGCATTTCCTCTTTAAAAATACTAAGGTCAAGAAAGACACAAAGCCCAGCCCGCGTGGCTCAGTAGTTGAGCGTCGACCTATGAACCGGGAGGTCACGGTACAATTCCGGGTCAGGGCACATGCTGGGTTGCGGGATAGATCCCCAGTGTGGGGCGTGCAGGAGGCAGCCCATCAATGATTCTCTCTCATCATTGATGTCTCTCTCTCTCTCTCTCTCTCTCTCTCTCTCTCTCTCTCTCTTCCTCCCTGAAATCAATAAAAATATATTAAGAAAAAAAAGACATAAAAAGGTTGAGAAAGTATTCCAGATTAGAGACTGAAGAGATGTGATATTAAACACAATTGTGATCAGGATTGTATCCTGGACTAAAAAAGAAAAAGGAAAAAGAAAAGCTATAAAGGACATCATTGGGGCAATTGGCGGTGAAATTCAATATTGACTGTGATTAGATAGTACCGTTGTATGAATGTTAAATTTCCTGATTTTGACCTTTGTACTGTGATTATGTTCTTAAGAAATATGCACTGAAATATTTTGGGGTCAAGGACAGGATGTCTCCAGTTTAATTTCTGATTGCTCAGAAAAGTAATAATGTGTGTGTATGTGTTATAGATAGAAATAGAGACTGAGAATAATACAACAATGTGGCAAAATGTTAGTTATTGGTTCTTCCGACTGTTCTTGCAACCTTTCTGTAAGTTTGACATACCAAAATAAATATTAACAAAAACAAATAGAAAGAGATCATGGTGCAACTGGTGATTAATTAGTGTCTGTTGTTATGTGTCTTAGGAAATCACTTATATCCCCGGCCCACGATCTACACGAATTCCTAGATTCCTTTTATCAGCAAGCACAGAAGGGCCCCCTGGGTTCTGAAGGGCAAGCCACAGCCTCAGAGAAATATCATACATCCCATACTGGGTCCCCTTGAGGTCCCCCTAGCTCCCGTCAGCTGCCAGGAGTGATGCCCTAAAGGCTGTCAGGGCTGTGGGAGGATGCCTTAGTGCCACCCTTACCTTCCTCTTGCTGCCATCCAGTCCAGCAAATTCAATCGTCTTCATGCCGGCATCAGCCCAGTACAGCCGCTGGGATCCATAGTCAATGGCTAGTCCATTAGGCCAGGTCAGATTGGAAGAGATGATGACCTGGCGGCCCGAGGCATCCATGCCAGCTCGTTCAATCTTGGGGCTTGCACCCCAGTCAGTCCAATACATGTACCTGGGCACAGACAAGGGAGGTCTCACAAGCCTTCCAGTTAACACCCAGTGGGGATTCAGAGTACTTAGGGTTTTAGGGTTCCTGTCTGCAATAGCTTCTCAGCCTCCTGTCTCAGTCTCCAGCTCTGCCCCGGGCTCAGAGCTGTCTGAAGATTTTATATCTTCTATCACTATCACAGAGTCTTAATAAAGGCAGAGCCCATGGCACAAGGAGTGCTCAGCAAGTAAGGCCTATTTTGGAATAAAGAAAGAGGGGAAATGAGAATGGGGGATAAGAAATGTTTCCTCAATTGGATGAGTTAAATAATTACAGTACATAAATTTAATAGAATTCTATACAACCATTAAGAAGAACAATATATAGATCTATATCATCACATGGAAAGATCTATATAATATACATAAGCAAATGGAAAGATATCCAAGATAAATAGCCATGTGAAAACACCAAGTTACAAAGCAGTAAGACGTTGTTATAAAACCACCACCAAATGTATATATACACATAGAAGAAAGCCTGGGAAGAACGCCCTTGGCTGTTCACAATGGTTACTGCTGGAGAGTGAGGTTATAGGGAATCTTTACTTTCCACGGATTTATTTATCTATTTTTTTTAAACAACGAGTTACTTTTATAAGCAGACCAAAAAAAAAAAAAAAAAAAGATGGAATGATTTAAAGGTTTCCTTGTCCACTGAGGAGACAGAGTTGTCACTATGCTCTGTGGTTTCTACAGCTGCCCTTGCTTCCTGATGTTCCCATAGAACTGGCCACTCTTGCTTCCTCCAGACTCCCCTCTAGGACTCAGGTCTGGAAAGTGGGTGGGGCTCACTCCAAAGGAGCAGGTGCTCACCCGCCCATAGGTTCCACCACGATGTCTCGGGGACGATCAAGGTTCTCCCAGATGAGTACTGTCCTCATGCTGCCGTCTGTGTTGGCCACTTCAATCCGGTCTGTCCCTGCCAAGAAGTAGGGGGCAAAGATATTAACTCTAGTCTTGGTCGTTCACCCTCTTACCTTCCATGCCCAAGCGTGGAGCCTGGCATGTAGTAGACGCTCAAGAAATACTTTGTGGTAGATGTACAATGGATAGTCAGTGAATTGAATTTCGAGAAGAAGTTCAAGGAAATGACCGGTTCCATTTCTTTGAAGAGCAATACTTCCTCAACACAAGCAACCCACTCTGTCCTATAATTTAAGGCGGAGCTTCTCAAACTCTAGTGTGCATAAGAATCAGGGAAGCTTGTTGAAATACAAGTGCCTGAACCTACCCCCAAAGATTCTGACTCAGCAGGTTTGGGGTAGGGCCTGAGAATTTGCATTTCTAGCAAGTTCCCAGGTAATGCTGATGCTGCGGGGCCAGGGACCACACGTTGAATGGCTCTGGTTAAGGCATTCCCCTGGCCTCCCAAACTCACCTGGATAATGGAAAATCCCCGTTTTACCAAGATAGTGATGGGAGAAATCAAAGGGCACAGTTGCCTTATCTGAAATGCTTCAAAACATTCTCAGGCACCAGCTACCTAGCAGAAGTAGCTGCCATTTGATTGGCAAACGCCAAACCCTCAATGTGAGCTTCTAGCTCTAGCTCTGCAGCAGCCCAACCACTCCTGACCTTCCAAGGACTTCAGGTCAAGATAGAAGTGGTCCAGGAGGGGCACTGGGCTCCTTCTACCTGAGGGCAGGATTTTAAGTAAGAGGAGTCCCAGAGAGCCAGGCCATGGCTACCCAGTACATACCTGCATCTGTCCAGTACAGCTTGTTGGTAACCCAATCAATGGCCAGGCCTGCTGGACTCTCCAAACTGGTATCCACTACCACCTGGGCAGGAAGCAAAGCTATATCACCAACTTGACTTGCATCCCAGCTCTGGGGCCTAAACGTCACCAATTCTCAGACTGGAGAAAGTATGGGAAGCCCTGACCCAGGAGAGGGAGGATTCTACCCCTTAATCTCTGCCCTGCCCGAGGGCCTGGGCCCACTCTGGGCCCTACCTCCTGTCCTGTTCCATCCCACTTGGCCCTGCTGATGGTGTCAGTGCTGACATCTGTCCAGTACACGTGGTCATCCCGGGAGTCCCAGTCAAGGGCCACAGCACTGCGCACGTCAGCCAGTGGGATGACATCGTCGGACAGGTCCTCTGTGTCGAAGCTGATCCGACGGATGTCCATCCTTCGGGCAAAAAGCAGGAACTTGTCAAGACCTGATCAAAGGCCGAAAGGGGTCTTCTTTTAATGCTCTAAATCCAATAACAGTGACAGACATAGACGCTCACCTGTGTGACATCTGGTTCAGTCACACCTCCTGGGACCTGGTGCCCTTTGTCCCCTACGCTTCACACCTCAGGCCCCCTTTGAGCACTGGGCAGCCCATGCTGGCAGAATCAGACTTTAGGATCAAATGGAAATAGACTCTCCCCAGGGTGTAGCAATGCATCCTGTTTAAGTGTCTGTCAGCTTCATCTCAACTTTTCTCACCTCTTTGCTCCATCTCCTTCAGTGCATTGGCTACACGGCCGCTGACTCTCACCCCTACCCCTATGATTTCTATGTCTGCTCAGGGTTTTGGCTGATGCACTCCGTCATCTAGAGCCCTTCCTCTTGCTCTTCTCTTCACTCGAGTCAATAGTGACTGTTCACTTACTCCACGCCAGGCATTGAGCTTGGTGCTTTTCTTGCCTTGTCTCCTCTACCCTCGCAGCATCTCTTTGTGGTCTGTGCTATTCTTATTCTGATTTTCTAGAGCAGTGTTCCCAAACTTATTTGGCCTACCGCCCCCTTTCCAGAAAAAATATTACTCAGCCCCTGGAAATTAAATTTTTTTAAATTTTAATAGCAGTTACTCATCGCCCCCAAATGCACCTGTGGCCATCACCGCCCCCCTGGATCGCTGCAGCGCCTACCAGGGGGCAGTAGCACCCACTTTGGGAATCACTGTTCTAGAGAGTAACGCTGAGGCTGGGAGAGGTCAAGTAACCTGTGCAGGATCCCCTGGCTACAAAGCACCAGAGCTGGGACTTAATTCAGGTCTGACTCCAGAGCAGCAGCCCTGGCCACTCCCTTACACGGCTTCTCCCCATCTTGGTCTTCTCCACCCCCTGCCTCTATTCTGTACTGTCCGAATGTTTCCCAGAATACATTGCACTCCCAGAAAGGCACTCCCTGCCTAACTTTACTGTCTTCCTTTAAGATCTGAGAAATCCCTAAGGCAAAGTCCTAGGGAAACCTCTTGCACTTCACTAAGGCAGTATGGGAAGAGCTGGGCACAACAGAACGCAGGGAAACTAGGCTCTCCATCAGCGTGTGCTGAGTAAGTATCGCCCGTTCCTCTGAATAGTTTCCCTCATCCCTGAAAGGACCCAGATCCCACGAGCAATTTGATTTTAGCCAGAGATAAGAGGGTCAGTGGGTACATGGCGGTAAGTAAGGGAAGCTGCTGGTGTGTGAGGAATTCCCCCAGGCCCCTTGCTGGTGGTGCCACATGCCTGCATCACTCCTCTCTGGACTATTCTTAGGAAAAGTCACCTGTGACTCTGAGCTAGACAGGTCCACCCTCTCAAGGCAAGACCCCTGCAAGAGCTTAAAGGAAGACAAAGTAGCAGTTCAGGAAGTGACCAGGGAGTCCCATTGTCTTTCTCTGTTAGGCACATATTTGTCCAGGGCCTGTGTATACCGGGCATCATCAGAGTCCTAATCTCGGCTCTCTGGTTTAGGGGCTGAAAAAAACTCTTTAACAGGGTGAGGCTAAAGGTCAAGAGATAGGAAACCATTCCCCTGCTTTCTAGAAGGGCCTGGAACCCTCCTGCTGCCTATAGAAAAAGTAGCCTACCTGGTGAAATGATACAGAAGCCTGGTTGCAGGTATTCATACTTGACTGGGTGGTGTCACTGAAACTTTAGCAACTACTACTGGGCCCTCAGCCCTCAGCTTTGACCCAGGAGCCCTTGGCCTCTTACGTTCTTCCTCTCCAGGGCTACATGAGGAGCCTGGCTCCTCCCCATAACAGGCAATCCTTTAAACTCATATCCCTGTTCCTTCCACCCCCCTCACACGGCACATCCATTGAGGCAGGTGCCCCAGACCCACTTACTCTGGGCACAGGCATGGCTGCTGATCTTGCGGAAGCCAGTGGGGCAGGCACAGGTGTAGTTCTGGCCACTGGGTAGACACAGGTGGGTGCAGCCTCCATTGTTGTCCCCACAGCGGTTTTTCCCTGCTCAAAGAGCCCAGAATAAGAGGGTCAGGTAAGACTAAAGGTGGGCCCAAGGCTAGGGGTTTGGCTATGGTGTGTGCTCCCTGGAGGGAGGAACTATATCTCACTATTTTTTATATTGGCCTCAGCTGTGAGCTGTGGACCCTGACACACAGGAGGCGCTCTATAAATGTTTGCATGAATTAGATAGGGACAGGGAAACTGAATGAGTCTTTCATGAATCTTGGTGTTGTACCACCCTAAGTGTCCAGCAGAGGGAGGAATTAGCCCACGTCAGTGCCAACCTCAAATTTCCTGGCCAGAAACAATGGCAACTGTGACAGGTGCAGGGAAGGTTCTCAGAGGCACCAGAGGCTCACCAGGTGGGCAGTTTTTTACCTGCAGGCTGGCGCTGGGGGTGCAAGGTGTGGATGTCCATGGGGAAGTGGAGTTTGTTGCGAATGATCTCCTGGTTCTTGCCAGTAAATTTGTTAGCACTATTGATGCTCTTGGTGTGCCAGTCCGTCCAGTACAGGCTGTCTTCAAACACTGTGATGGCAAAGGGGTGCGGGAGGCCTGGGGAAAGTCCAAGAGAACCTCAGTCCAGACATGGCCTGCGTGGCCCCTGCACCAATCTCACCCTCTGCCAAGGCGCCAGGCAGCCAGGATGGGGAAAGGAGGATGAGAGACGAAGGAGAGGGAGGAAGGACCTCACCTTGGCTAATGACAGCCTTGCGGTGACTCCCATCCAGATTGGCCCTCTCGATGACGTGGTGCTTAGCATCCACCCAGTACATACGATGCCCGGCATAGTCAATGGTGAGGCCATTGGGCCAGAAGAGATGGGTATCGGCGATGATGCGGCGTCCAGACCCATCCATGCTAGAGGCTTCGATGCGGGGGGTGTTACCCCAATCTGTCCAGTAAATGGTACTGGGAAGAGAGAAAGGGACACTGAGAAACAGGCAGTAGAGGCTGGGTAGGTAATTGGGAGAGTAATAGGCACCAGGGGCCCCAACTGGCAGGAGATACATTTTGTTTGGTCAGGAGAGTGTTTTTTTAACTGTTTTAATTTAAATGTCTCTAGACAGGGCCTTTAGTCATTAAGCAAATTTTTGTTTGCAATGTCTGCTATGGGGAGGGCACCATCTTAGGCACTGGGAGTGCAGCAGTGAACAACAGACAAAAATTCCAACCCTCATGGAATTGACCATCTAAGGTAATATTAGAACAGGGACTTTTCTGTCACACTCTACACTGTCTTTTGTATTTTACACACACACACACACACACACACACACACACACACTTTCTAAAATAGCTAACCTACAACCGCAGGATCTTAGAAGACACTCCCCTCACTTGAATTTTCAAAAGCCAGAGGCTAACAACTTCCATTTCAGAAGACTTTTCTTCTAATAACAAAGTTATTATTAATTAGCTGAACCTTATGAGCTGATAATAAAAAGGTAAACACCTACAACTTAATTAATGTGTTATGCCATTTAAAATTCATCATCTCATGTAATCTCCACCCAGCTAAGAGGTAGGTATGCTTCTTATCACCAATGTAGACATGAGTAAATGGAGGCCGAGAGAGATAAACTAACTACCCGAAGGCCATACAGCCAGCTACTGCAGAGCCAGGACTCAAACCCACGTGTGCCTGGGTGCAGAGCCCATGCTCCCCACACCCAATAAAGTCTGGCCCACATGGCCTGGGAACTGTCCCTAGAGGTTGCCAGAGGGATTTAGGAACTTGAGACACAACTCACTCACCCCTCCATGGGGTGCAAGGCAATGGCCCGAGGCTTCTCAAGGTTCTGCCAGAGCAGCACCTTCCGGTGGGCCCCGTCCAGGTTGGCCACCTCTATCCTTGATGTCCCTGAGTCGGTCCAGTAGAGTTTGTCGTGGACCCAATCCACAGCCAGGCCTCCTGGTAGAAAGAGGCAGCGGGAAATTGTTAGGGATCCAGCCCGGGTTATCTGTGCCAGAGCAACAAGAGTAAACTCTGGCACGAAGCAGATTCTTGGGCCCGGCAGTGTATTAACCATTTTACATACATTTACATACATTTAGTCAGCACAGCAAGTCTGTGAGCTGGCTACTGTAATCCCCTGAAGATGAAGAAAGTGAGACACAGGAAAGTCAAGCAACTGTTACAGGTCAGGCATTTCCTCCTCTCAGCCAACCCTGGTCCACTTCCTGAATTCTGGCTTCCTGAACCACCCGAGGGTCCTACACTGCACTGGCTCAGCGATTTGCAAATCGTAGCTTAGGCAGTTCAGAAGTTCCGTCATTTGAGTCAACTGTGCTCGATACTGAATTCCAACCCACTTCACCTGCTAGTACAGTGGCCCGAAACTGCCAAGTGAGCTGTGATTTTTTTTCATCTGTAGATATTTGGATATATTTATCTGGTTCAATCAGAATACTCTTTATATATATATATATGATTTCAGAGAGGAAGGGAGAGGGAGAGAGAGAGAAATAGAAATATCAATAATGAGAGAGAATCATTGATCGGTTACTTCCTGCACACCCCACACTGGGAATTAAACCAGCAACCTGGGCATTTGCCTTGACTGGGAATCGAACTGTGACCTCCTGGTTCATAGGTTGATACTCAACCACTGAGCCATGCCAGTCAGGCAATCAGAATACTCTTAATACCAAGCAATCAAAACAAATTTCAGAATTAAGCTGGATGCAAAGCTGATATAGAAATTTAACTGTCATCCATAAAGCTCTGATTTCAAATGATTGCATTCATCACACTGGTCTCATTATTCTAACTCATTGAGCTCAATAACAAGCAATGACAGAAATCTGAACCTATAACATTAAAGTATAGTAACAAATGTTATCAATATTAGTTCCATACAAAATTTCACTGGAAGAAAAGATGTTCTGCTGCCCAAGGTTTGCAAATCTCTATCCTGATCCTTCCATGGCTACTTCCCACACGGTGTGGCCGACCCCACAGAGCCTGGTTCCCTACCTGGGCTCTCGAGCCCCGTAGACACAACCTCCTCCACGTTGCTACCATTGAGGTTGGCCCGCAGGATCCGGTCCAGGGTGACATCTGACCAGAAGACAAGCTCGTGCCGGTGATGGAAGTCAAGGGCGATGGCATTCTCCAGGTTGTTGAGCAGCAGTGTGTACTCAGAGCGGTGCGGCAGCACCTGCCGGATGTCGATGCGATTGGCGAACAGTAGCACAGGCTCCGGCCCTGGGACATGGCATAGAAATGGGGCCCCCACTGGGCTCCAGAGCTGCACCCTCAGCATGCACCCCAGCTTCTGGGCTGACAGATGGCACCCCTGGTCCATTAGGGCATGTCCCAAGCTGCCGGCATCAGTACTAAAAATGGGGGAGCTTCTAAAGTATACTCCTCCAGCCCAGCCCACCGGATCCCACCCCAGCAAGGCTTTTTGGAGGGCCCAACATGCACCTCACAGCTCCATTTTCCTGAGTTGGAAATATTTCTAGCTCTCAGCAAATTGCTGAGCACTGGAGCACCTGGCTGTCTCCACACTCAGACTTCTACCCACCCAGCCAAATGCCAACACCCCTTACCCAGAGCCTTGCAGCTGCGCCGGTCAGGCCGGAGTTCGTAGCCGGCCTCGCACCAGCACTGGAAAGCCCCTTCGCTGTTGGTGCAGCCCTGGCTGCAATACCCTTCCTCGGCACATTCGTTCACATCTGTGGGGAGCGGGCAGGCCAGGAGCTCTTTTTTCTGCCATCCTCACACCCCCCCCCTCCCTGGCTGACAAGTTGCTTCCCTGCCCACATGCCCATCTATTTTCTAGACCTAGTGGGAAGGCTAGATCACAAGTGGTTAAGGGCTTCAAAGTCATGCAGACCTGGGCTGGAATCCCAACTACTCACACCAGCTCTGTGACCTTCAGTAAGTTACTTAACCTCTCTGAGCTTCAGGTTCCCCATGTGTGAAATGGAAGGGACAATCCCTACCTCTTACGGTTATTGTTATGATGAAATGAGGTCATGTCCGTCAAATGTCTGACCCATGGAAACACAGCTGCCTGTCTGCCACCCCTGCCCAGCATCCTGGCCCTGCTCCAAACCAGTCCCAGCTCACCCTGGCACATGTGCCCGTCCTCTGTGAGCCGGTAGCCTGTGTGGCAGGTACACTGCACTGCCCCCCGCACCATCTGGCACTTCTGGGAGCAGCCACCGTTGTTCACATTGCAGTTCTCCTCACCCGTCCGGGGCCCTGTGCCAGCCAAGCCAGAGATGGGAGTTGAGCCCAGAATCCTCCCCCAGAGAGCCAACTTGGCATTCCACCTGGACCACGAAGAACAGCTCCCGAGGCTGCTGGAGTCCGGAGGGAGGATTCTCTTTGAACTGCATGGGTGGGGTTCAGCCACAAACCATGGGCCAGGCCCGCCCACTGGGGACACTCACGGCAGTTCTGCTGTGGGCTTTCGTCGCTGTTGTCACCACAGTCATTGACCCCGTTACACAGCTTCCTCTGGCCAATGCAGCGCCCGTTCCAACACAGGAACTGGTCCGAGGCACACTGGGGGCTTCCTAGAGAAGAAGGGAGGGAAGGCGCGAGGGAGGGTCAGGTCACAGCAGGGCAGGGCTTGGGTCAACAAAAGGATGGGAGCCTGTCATTTTCTAAGGCGAGCTGGAGACAGATGAGACTCAAGGTGGGAGGGTCGGGGTCCCAGGCAGGAAACAGCTCAGACAGGGCTGGCTAAATGTCTGCATTCGTTTTCTCCTCAGGACACCACAGGGGACGGTGAGGATGTGGGACAGACTGAGAGTGTATCTGTGTGCCCGGCACCTGGCGTGGCTAGGGGAGTGGGGGTGGGACTCTCAGCCACAGAAAGCAGTCCTTGCTCACTAGGCCAGAGCATCAGGCTCTGGCTGAGAGGCGATTGAAACTCATAGCCCTGATATTGTGTGACAGGCCATAAGGCCGCAGGTCAACAAATGCACCTGGATTTGACACTGGTAACTGAGAAAGGCAGGAAAAATCCCGGCCGTGAGCAAGATTGACTAAAGCAGCACCTTGGCCCAATTGGAATAGCAGCTATAACACCCTCTTTCTGCCTGCCCTTCACCCCAACTATAGGCTAAGGGGTCTGGGGTGCCCCTGGGGGACTCTACCTGTGTTCTCACAGTTCTCTTCATCACTGTTGTCTGCACAGTCATCCTCCCCATCACAGCGCCAGGACAGGCGGACGCAGCGGCCTGACCGACAGCGGAACTGTTCGGCTGTACACATGGAGGTCGCTGGCAAAGCAAAGGCCCAGTGAAAGGCTGGCCCTATTTCAGCCCGACACACCACCCTGCCACCCAAAATTGTTCTTTATGCCACTATTCCTTTAAAATATATATATTTTTTTATTGATTTCAGAGAGGAAGAGAGAGGGAGAGAGAGAAACATCAATGATGAGAGAGAATCATTGATCAGCTGCCTCCTGCACGCCCCCTACTGGGGATTGAGCTCACAACCCTAGCATGTGCCCTTTGACTGGCATCAAACCCGGGACCCTTCAGTCCATAGGCCAACGCTCTATCCACTGAACCCAACCAGCTAGGGCCATGCCACTCTTCTTGACACCAGTGTCCTAGCTGGCCTATGGGGCATCTTGGTATGAATTAGAAAACGGTGCCATTGTCTCAAGACACTTTACTGCCATTTGCTGGAAAATGGCCATGATGAATATATAAATCTATATAAGTACAGAACATATGTCTATGACAGGGGTCCTCAAACTATAGCCCGTGGGCCACATGCAAATACAAATATTGTATTTGTTCCCGTTTTGTTTTTTTACTTCAAAATAAGATATGTGCAGTGTGCATAGGAATTTGTTCATAGTTTTTTTTTTAAACTATAGTCCGGCCCTCCAATGGTCTGAGGGACAGTGAACTGGCCCCCTGTTTAAAAAGTTTGAGGACCCCTGGTCTATGATGTGACTGGCATCCGTTTGGACATGGTGCCTCTGTGCAGTGCACAACCTACACAACTGTACTTGGTGGTTATGTCTAATCCATCTTCAGGCTTTGTTGGTGGTGGATTCTTTGGCTCCACAACCCCTCTCCCTGCTTCTAGCTCAGACCTTCAGCGCTGTCCCCCACTCACTGCAATTGCGCTCATCAGATTGGTCATCGCAGTCTGCATCGCCATCGCAGCGCCAGCCTGCATTGATGCACAGGCCACTGTCACACATGAACTCCCCAGAACGACAGGGCTGGTGGGAGGCTGGGGAAACACACCAAGCCAGTCTGTGCACCGTGTCCCGTAGCAGACCAGAAAGCCACAGCCCTAGCATTCTGGCTCCCCCCGTCTCTGCCCAAGAGGAACCAGGGAATCCAGAAAGTCCCCCCACCCCCCTTGTGCTCCTGCCCCAGCTGGCACCTGTGCCTTGCCAACCCAGCCCAGCCTCCTCCCTTCCTCCACCCAGCTGGCTAGAGCACTCACAGCAGTCAGACTCGTCAGACCAGTCTCCGCAGTCATCATCGCCATCACAGTGGTAAATGTCGAGGATGCAGCGGCCGTAGGCACACTGGAACTCTTCCAGGTTGCAGGGGGGTGCTGGCACTGCCGAGGCTGGAAGGAAGGCAGGGGTGGGGAGGGGCATACACTCAGGTCTGGGCAGAAGAGGGGGCAGGATGTGCAGGCAGAGTGCCTTCCTCAAGTGAGATGTAACCAGGCTCCATTGAAGATGGCCCTTGTAGACTCCCATATTCAGGTGGACCAAAAGGAGGCCTTCCTTCCCTTCTGGGGAACCTGCTTCCACCCAAGCTCAGTCTAGGAAGAGCTGCTTCTTAAGAACCCACTCTCCTTGCCCACTTCTCATGCACCCCTCAGCCTGGCCCTCAGCCCCTGTGACAGAGCCCTCTGCCCAGCCCAGCCCAACAGCTTGAGGTCCGGGGCCACTCACGACAGCTCTCCTCGTCGGAGCCGTCTTTGCAGTCGGTGTCACCGTCACAGTACCAGTGCTCAGCAATACAGCTTCCATCGCTGCAGCGGAATTCCTTGTCAGAGCACTTGCGCATGTCTGGGGGATGCAATGGGACAGCCATCCTGAGGGAGCCCTACAAGCAACCCTCTTAACCTCCTCCCTGACTCTCACCCTCACTGACCCTGGGGAGGTCTGACTTAGCCGGCAAGACACCACAAATCCGGTGCAGACGCTCTGGGGAAAGCGGAGGCCCTAAACAGACCGGGCCTCAGGCTCCTGCTCCGTGATGCTGGGGGTCTGGAATGCTCTGCCACTCCCCCTGCCCCCTCGCGGCCTCCCCCTTGCCTTCCTCCAGCTACTCCAGACACACAGATACCTGGGCAGTTCAAGGTTGGGGCAGTACTTGAGTCACTGCTGTGCTCCCCTCCCACGGCCAGGCCATCCACCACCACTGGTCTGCCTCACAGATCACCACTCACCACACTGCTCATCGCTGTTGTCCCCGCAGTCATTGTCACCATCACAGTGCCACAGGCTCCGGATGCAGTAGCCGTTCTGGCAGGGGAACTCGTCCTCCTCACACTCCCGGGGGGCTGTGGGCAGAGCAGTCAGGCTGCTGCAGGCAGTGGGGTCAGTGCCTGGGAGCCCAACGGATAGCCGTGCGGAGCAGAGCAGTCAGGCAGCTCCGAGGCTGCCCCGGGGATCAGGAGCAGGTGGCTGTCTCGTGGGGGGTGGGGAGAGGACCTTCTCTGACCACTAGAGGAGGTGACGGAACAGGACCAAGAGCTGAAGACCCAAAGGCTGACATGGGCCTGGGGACATCACTTTCTGATTGAAAATCCCCGCCCAACAGAGCCTGACGGAGCCCGCCCGGCCAGCACTCACGACAGTCCTGTTCGTCGGAGTCGTCCTCGCAGTCGTTGTCCCCATCGCACACCCAGGAGCGGCGGATGCACTTGCCATTGTCACAGTGAAAGTCAAGAGGGGAGCAGGTGGGCAGCACTGAGTCCCGGGGGAAAAGAATGGAAGAAGGAATCAGTGTGGTATACTCATTCAGGCAGACTCAACAGGGCTGTCTGAGTTACAGTCCTTCTCCAGAGTCCTGTGCCTGCCCCCAGCCAGCCGATGGAGAAGCTGAGCAGAAACTGTAGCAAAGAAGTGAGAGTATTAGCAGGGCATGGTGGTGAGGGGTTCACGAGGCAGAATAGCCCATGGAACTCAGAACCACTAAGAAAGCAGCAAGAAGAACACGCGCAAGAGAAAGAAGTGTATTTTTTTTTCTTTCCTCTTGTTAAATGATGACTGACACATCTGGGCCCAATTTCCAGTTCTAGAACTCATTACTTATCACACTGAGCAAGTCGAGTCCTCCCTCTGAGCTGTAGGTTCTTCGACTGCACAATGGGGATAATTATACTCCGCTCACAGAGGGCTCGTGTGAAAGTGCTACATGAAAGTGAGCCATTTACCATCATCACAATTAGCTGAAATGGTTAGTGGTAATAAGGTCCAGATTGTAGTTTCATTCTTATTAGGCTAATTAGCCACCTTCAGACATACGTGCCGCAGGTTGCACCCCTGAACCCAGACAACTGACTCAGCAGAGCTATTTCTATACACCCAAGACAGGGCCCTCTAGCCTGTTGTGCACATGTTATTACACTAGAGGAAAAGAGAGACTTAAAGAGAATATAGTTCTTACAAAGTTTACGTTATTGAAAAAGATGTGATTATACAGGGTATTAAATGAGAAATGAATAATCTACATTAGTATATCGCATGCACATAAAAAATGCACAAACATGCAGTACACATACACCTATTCACATACAGAGAGATCTATTTAAAGAGACTACCTGTAGTTCCAAGGGTGTTTTCCTCTATACTTATTTCAAAGTTTGTTTATTTTTAAAATATACTTTTATTGATTGCAGAGAGGAAGGGAGAGGGAGAGAGAGATAGAAACATCAATGATGAGAGAGAATCATTGATCAGCTGCCTCCTGCATGCCGCACATGGGATTGAGCCTGCAACCTGGGCATGTGCCCTGACTGGGAATCGAACCGTAGCCTCCTGGTTCATAGGCGGATGCTCAACCACTGAGTCACGCGGGCCTGGCTCAAAGTTTGTTTTACTGGATGTATATCTATGGAAACTAGGGAAAAACAAGGCCTAGAGCCATATATATTGTTGGGAAACCACCCATCTGTCATATCTATCACCCTCACAAGAATCCAAAGATCTGAGCCTGACGCAGCTGATGCGCAGAGAACGCCATCAGACTTGTCCGAGCTCCGCTCCCCAGGTCCCTCTTCCACCACTTCCCACCGTCCAGTGGGGAGATTCTTACTACATCCGTCCTCATCGCTGTGGTCCCCGCAGTCGTTGTCTCCGTCGCACTGCCATTGGGCGGGGATGCAGGTACACTCGCCGAGGGCACTCACTGCACAGGTGAAGTGGCTCCGACCACAGGCACACTCGGGGCTGCTGGCTAGGCCTGGGCAGAGAGAAAAGGAAGCAGTGAAGGCTCAGTTCTCACCCAGCCAAAGCCCATTCCAGGGAAGAAGGTAGAGGAGCCAAGTCTAGGACCGCTGTCTCCCAGGTGGACATGGTGACACTGAAGGGAGATGCAGACCACGGAAGGGTGACTTCCTCTCCTCCAGGCACAAATGGTCAAGAAGACACCCTCTGACTCTGGGCTGACAAATAGTCCAGGTACCCCCTTGCATGACAGGCTTTCTCACGTGGCACCCACAAAGACTCAGAGAAAAATGGTGTCACCTGGAGAGTTGGTGCTTTTGGGATAGAGGAGCAGGGGACAGAAGGGGTGATGCAGATGTGACCTCCATGTCCTTTCCTTCCAAACGAGGTTGAGATATAGATGCTTTTTCCTCTGAGCAGCACCAGGCCCTTGGTGTGGGCCAGGGAGTGCAAGAAATAAGAGTGGCATTAAAATGCTGGACCCTTTGTGGGATAAGGAATCCACAGGGAAACTGCTGTGAGTCCCCCAGTCAGAGCTCACTTTTGAGATGGGAAACCACTTTTAAAAAGGAGGAGTGGGGCCCAAGGAGAGAGGGACCAGGCCACCTCAGGACACAGTGAGTGGAGCCACTCAGAGCTTTCCTGTCTGTGGGATAGGCCACAGCCTGGAGGAAGGATGGCAGAAGCAGCCCCTCCCCCAGCCTCAGCAGCACGCAGCTGGGCTTCCCTATTGAGCCTTGAGCTATCTGCCTGGCCAAGTCCCATGACCGGCTGCTGTGCCCCCTCCCCAGAATGCCCAGCAGGATGCCCTCCGATGGCGTGTGAATGGCTCAGTGCCCCCTGCTCCAGCCTCAGCTGGAACAAAGGGTTCTGCCAGGGTCACTCTCCCCCTCCCAGCATTCATCTACCCGCTGGGCTGTTGCAGCTGGGAAAGAAGGGGGCCACCCCTCATTGCTCATCTCTCCCCCTTGCTTTCTTCTCCCCTTCCTCCCCTCAAGCCGGGCTGGAGCAGGAAAGGAGTCAGCTCCTAAATTCCCACCCCTCTTCCTTTCCTATTTACCTAGCCAGCCTTTCTATCTTGGCTCATCTCTTTGATGTACACCCTCACTGCACGTTACAATCACTCAGCCTGGCTTAGAGCTTAGGATCTGGAATAAAAGAGTGTACTGCTAGATCCTCCAAAAGCAAGGAGAGCCCTAGGCCCCTTCCTCTCCATTTTAACCCCAAGGGTGAGTGAGCATCAGGCAGGGTTTCTAACCTAGATGAATATATGGATGGATGGATGGATGGATGAATGAATGGATGGATGGACGGATGGCACAGGCATCGGTGAAGCCCTGAAATTACAGGCAAAATGTACATTTCTGGAGTAAGGGACCACAGCTCTCATCAGATCCTCAACTGAGACCTTGCCCTCCCCCTTCACATGCTGAGAATCAGCTGCCCTGGGAAAGATGCAGGATTTCCTGTGGAAACAAAGGAATCCATTTGAGACGTGCAGCATCTCCACATCTCACGGAAAACCTTACTCCAAGCCCAGCGTCCTTGTCGCTCCAGGTCTCTCTGCAAGTGCACCGCAGAGGACTCTTCCCCAGGGAAGCTGAAGACCCAGCTGCCCAGGCCCACAGGCTTGGGCCCATTCTGAGAGCCCTGAGAAGGGAGGGATGGGGGCTTTTTTCACTCAGACCCTGAGCCCCAGAGCCTGAAGAACTTTTATAGTGTGACCAGCTCATCAAGGCTATAGGCACTACTTTAGGGGACTTTGGCTGGATGAAATAGCAAAGGCTAAGGACTCCAGAGGACTCCAGGCGGCGGGGCTCTCCAACACGCTGACCCCCCTTCATGGCGGGGAATGGAGAAGAGGGAAGACCAGGCTAGCCTCCCAGGGGCATCTGGCAATGCATGATGACATTTCTGGTTGCCGTGATTGGCGGTATTTCTGGCATTTAGTGGATAAAAGCCAGGGATGCTGCTAAATATCCTACACCCTACAGGACAGGCTCTACAACAAAGAAATCATCTGGCCCAAAATGTCAATAGAGGTTAAGAATTGCTGCTAGCTACACACAGCAGGAAGTGGGGCTGTACCAACAAGGGATTCAGGGTGAGGGGGTGACAAGAACAGAGGAGGAGGGAGAAATTGGGGGGAGGGGAGAGTGGAAAAGCACTGGACCTGGAGCAGGCGGACCTGGGCTCCCCTGACCAGCTGTGCGACCTTGTCCAAATCACTTAGCTTCCTAAGCCTGTTTCCTCATTTGTAAAAAAACCCCCACAGATTGGACAAGAAGATAAATGTGAAAGAAGCTGACCTCATGCCTTGGAGCATCAAAGATGCTTAGGAAATGCATGTGTGGGGATGCAGAGGCTAAATTTTCCCAAAAGGCCTGGTTTTTAAGAACAGGGAGAGCAAGAAGAGCAGTATCCTGCCTGGTGCTGCAGGCAAGTCAGGGGAATACTGAAAGGAAAGAGGAGCCTTCAGCGCTCCCCCCTCCCCCTGCTTCTTTTTAGGGCCCCACCCCCACCTTTGTCTGAAGAATAGCAAAAGTCCTGGTTTCCCGTGCAAACTTCAGGAACAAAGCATTCCATCGGGTGGGCATCCAGTTAGTTGCAGGCGGCTGAAGAGTGGCGACTTCCTGCATGT
Organism: Myotis lucifugus; assembly: GCF_000147115.1. Lineage (NCBI taxonomy): Eukaryota > Metazoa > Chordata > Mammalia > Chiroptera > Vespertilionidae > Myotis > Myotis lucifugus. The sequence goes on along the minus strand of NW_005871145.1, from coordinate 3,270,191 downwards.
CAGAGCAACATCTGAACGGCAGCATGTGAAGGCCAGGCAGCCACCAGCCAGGCAAATCCTTGGCTTGGGCATTCATACAGTAAACAGACATATTATACTGCAAAAAGTCAGCTCTTCTGGACAACTGCTACCCCTCTGGGATCCCCGGAGGTGGAATTCTGGCTTTTCACTCAAGTCCTGGCTGTGATTATAAAGGACAGTGTTTAACCCTTTTTAGCTGAAAGAATGGTGAGTGGAAAAGGGAAACAAATGGCTGCGGGTGGCAAATCGCAGTGCTCATCTTAAGAAGCGTTACGTTAGAAAACTCAGCTATGCTTCTGGCCTTGAAAGATACTGGCCGGCCACACTGCAAGCTCCCATTGGCGTCCAGGGTGTGGGGCCTCCCACCTAATGCAGTTCAACAAGGAGATCTCTCCCCAAAGCGTGCACTATCCCTATCATCAGGACATTCAGTTTTAGGAATACAATGTGCTCCTAGGGCCTTCCTGAAAGCTTAACTGAAATCCCAGCCCTCTTACCAATTTCTCACTGTATTCTTTTGTAGGAAAGAAGGGAAACTTCCCTCCGGCATACCAGACTGTGTACAGTGTGAGAGAGCACAGATTCTGGAGTCAGAAAGACTAGAGTTCAAATTCCGGTTCTACCATTAACTGTCACACTTTGAGCAAGTTAATTATTGCCTCTGAGCAGCCTCAGTTTTCTCATCCATAAGGTCAGAGTGATAACAGTTCCACTGTAAAAGGTTTTACAAAGATTCAATAACTCATGCACAGGGCTGGCACACCTCAAAAGCGTCAGAATAATACAACCAGCATCTCCCGAGTACTCGCCAGGTACCCTAAGCACTTTCCTAAGTGCTTTTCATACGCTATGTCATTGAAAGCTTTCAACAACTCAAGGAGGTGGCACTATTGTTATTATCACCTTTACAGTTGAGGACACTGAGCCTCAGAGGGGTGGAGTCCATCAATAGGTCTCACAGGTACTGAAGGGGGGAGCCAGCATTCACATCCAGGCAGGTCAGTTCCAGAGCCACTGCTCTTAGTCTCTTCGTTATACCGCCTTCCAATAATGGTATTGCTACTATAAGAATTTTTCAAAACCCTTTGGTTAAAAAAGGGGATTTACAACACTGAGACTTCTGGATCCCTCTCCTTTATGCATTTTTGATTAGCAAATAGGTCATGCCTGTATGGATCTCAAGCAGTGACCTCTCCTGATTACTTCTAAGGCCAAAGACCAATTTCCCTTGCCCTCAGGTAAAGAAGTGGAGCAGAGACGGTCTGGAGCTCCCGTCCTTTGAACCAGTGCCTCAGTCTTGTGTTGGTTCAGAAAGGAACAGGGCTCTGACAACAAACAATTACATTTTGTTGTTTTTCTTTACAGCTTACAAGCTTACTTTTGCATACACACTTGCATTCTTCTGTCATCATTATAACAGCCCTGAGTTAGTTACTGTGGTGCCCATTTAACAGATAAGGCCACCTGCTTTGGCCAAGGTTATGGGGCGAGTAGGACAGCCAGGCTGCCAGCCCCATTCTGACCCTTAGGCAAGCATTCGTCTCTTCATATGATCTCAGAATCTGGACTTTCAATAAGCTTCCCGACTTACACTGATGCACAGTCAAGTTGGAGAGGCACTGCTCTCCAACATCCCGCACCTGAAGGGGGACCACACCTGTCACTTGGACAGTGACTACACAGCCACAGAACAGCTTTTTCAAGTTGAACCGGAGATGAGACGCTTAAGGAGTGTCCTGTGAGTGCTGGAATGAGACGGCTCCCCCGGTGTAGAAGGGATGACAGTGGGAAAGGGAGGGATCATTACTCACATAAGTGATGGATGTTTTTCTTTTTATTTTGTTGTTGTTGTTAGTCCTCACTGGAGGACATTTCTTCCATTGATTTTAGAGAGGGTGGAATGAAGGGGGGTGGGAGAGAGAGGAGAGAGAGAAACGTCGATGTGAGAGAGCCACATTGATCAGTTGCCTTCCCCATGCACCCCCAATTGGGTTGGGGAACCTGCAACCCAGGTATGTGCCCTTTGACTGGAAGGAATTGAACCTGGAGCCTTCGGTTCTCGGGCTGAAGCTCTAACCACTGAAAATGCCGGCCAGGGTGGATGTTTTTCTTATAACACGAAGCTCTCCTCTCTTTTCCTGTCCACTAGTGGCAATAGTGAGGATATAACCTTATTTGATGAGGGTAAGTTACATGAAATGACCCGAAACTACATCCAGGCCAATTGAGGGACCAATTCACTGATTTTGGCTCCTTGGGTAGCTAAATCAATAAGCTACCCATCACTAAAAGGGATGACCATGTAGCAAGACAAAACTGACAACTGAAAGGAATGACAGCAAAGAACCACATGGAAATGGATCTAACCTGGTCCAAGAGATACGTGGAATCTGGAGAAAGCTGGTGCCTATAACCAGTCCCTTTTTGAAAGGACGGAGCCTGCACAGAAAATATCAGAAACAACACCAAAAAAAAAAAAAGGTAAATGTAATTGGTCCTTGTCATAAGAAATAAGAAAGCTAAAACGAGTAGAAAACATCGGAAACAACACCAAAAAGGAAGGAGGTCAGGAAATGAACCCTTTCCTGATGCTGTCCCACCTGGACTCACGTGCTCCAGCCAAATTAAAAGCCCCAACTCTGTGAGCCAGGGGCCCTTTGTGCCTCCTCCTATGGTAGCATTTAGCATACTGATGGGATCATTATTCACTTACTAGAACATTAGCCTCTTGGCAGTTGGAATTGTGTGATCTAGAGTTTTGAATTTTTATACACAGTGCATAGTTCAATGTTTAGTATATAGTAGATGATCAATAGAAGTGTGTAAAATGAATAAATGTATCAATAATACATTCCTCTAGACCAGGGGTGGGCAAACTTTTTGACTCAAGGGCCACAATGGGTTCTTAAACTGGACTGGAGGGCCGGAACAAAAGCATGGATGGAGTGTTTGTGTGAACTAATATAAATTCAAAGTAAACATCATTACATAAAAGGGTACGGTCTTTTTTTTTTTAGTTTTATTCATTTCAAACGGCCGGATCCGGCCCGTGGGCCGTAGTTTGCCCACGGCTGCTCTAGACTCTAGAGCAGCGGTTCTCAACCTGTGGGTCGCGAACAATGAAAATACATCCTGCATATCAGATATTTACATTACAATTCATAACAGTAGCAAAATTACAGTTATGAAGTAGCAACGAAAATAATTTTATGGTTGGGGGTCACCACAACATGAGGAACTGTATTAAAGGGTCGCAGCATTAGGAAGGTTGAGAACCACTGCTCTAGAGTCTTGTGAGAGTTGGAGTCAAAGGAAAAGAGAGCCTAGAATATCAGAAATCAAAGTAGTTATTTCCTATCCAACCTGTCAAGAAAATAGGAATCTTCTCTTTCAGATGGCTTCCTAGTCCGATCCAGTTCACTCCCTTCCAAGAGTTCCTTTGCCTCACTGTATTATCAGACTGGGATACCACCATGCTGTGACTCTATTTAGTTTTGTCCCTAGATCCTTACCTGGTAGGTTTGAAAATCTACCTGGCGAAATCTTTCCTAATAGGCCCTCTCAAAAGGCCATGCCATCAAATACCATCAGACACATGATTACTGGTCCAAGCAAGTTCAATCCTCTCTTTCCACTCAAACACAGAAAAGAAGTTCTTAATGGTCAACCTCCGCCGAAGTTATGGGGCAGAAGAGCATACTGTTAAGTGCATGGGAACAAAACTAAGCTAATTCCTGGCTATCTAGCCCTAGGCACATTTTAAAATCTCTTTATACCTTACTGTCTCATCAGGAAAATAGGGATAACAAGAATCCTACCTCATATGAATGTTATGAGAATTAAATTAGTTAATTCATGAAAAGCACTTAGCACAATGTTTGGCACATACTAAGCTCTCAATAAATGATAGCTCTTGCTATTACTATTTTAGAATACTAGTGACATGGTGCATGGATTCGTGCACATTGAAAGGAAATTAATTAGAAGGTGGCCAGCAGGGCAGGACTGGGCAAGACGGGCCAGACACGCCCTGGAGCCAACCTCCCGTGGTCCCTCCCTGGCGTCTGCGAAGTGAGCAGGGGTCCCTCCGGCAGGTAGGGTCCCTTGGCCTGGCCTGCAGGGATCAGGCCAAAACCGGCTTTCTGACATCCCCTGAGGGGTCCTGGAGGGCAAGAGGGCACTCTACAAAGTTACTGTTGTACAGGGTGTGGAATGCAAGTGTGCAATAAACCAGATTCAGGGCCGACAGTGCCCTAGCAACAACATAACCCACAGCTGAAGATGGAATCGCACAGCTCCGTGAGGAATCACGCTCCTTTCTCTGGTTTCGGAGTGCGTCACCCGAGAACAGTGGTTCTGCCAAGTCACTGCAGCTCGGCAGCTCCTGCATTGAACATCTGCCCCCTGGTGGTCAGTGCACATCATAGTCACCGGTTGGATGGACACTTAGCATATTAGCCTTTTCTATATATAGATAACTCAGAACTGTCTTATCTAGCCACACCATAACGTCAGGGCTGGAGATGTCTAAAAACCTACTGTGTGTCACCTCAATGAGTTAAGTCTAAAAACCCTACTGTGGCCCTAGCCGGTTTGGCTCACTGGATAGAGCGTCGGCCTGGGGACTGAAGGGTCCCGGGTTCGATTCCGGTCAAGGGCATGTACCTTGGTTGCTGGCACATCCCCAGTGGGGGGTGTGCAGGAGGCAGCTGGTCGATGATTCTCTCTCATCGATGTTTCTAGCTCTCTGTCCCTCTCCCTTCCTCTCTGTAAAAAATCAATAAAATATATATATTTAAAAAAATAAAAATAAAAAATAAAAACCCTACTGTGTGTCACCTCAATGAGTTAAGTTGGTGGTATGACTGACTATTGGAAGAGGTGGAAGATGGTGGCAAGAGTTCTGCTTTATTGCCTTTTTCTGGAGGGGCTCTCAGCACCTGGTGTCCTTCATGCTTGCCTAATTTATCATCAACCACTTCCTAGGAGGCAGGTATGGAAAAAAGCAACCTAAATTCAGAACCTATAAGTTACAGAGCAATTAAAAAATGGATTAGTTTCCTCTTTTATAAAATGGGGATAATGATGGTACCTATTCCATAGGGTTGTTGGGAGGTTTAAATGAGATAACACATATGAAGTACCCGGTAGGCAGCTATTTTTGTTGTTATTGCAGTAGTCCCTCCTTATCTGCTGTTTCACTTACCCGCAGTCAACAGTGGCCTGAAAATATTAACTGGAAAATTCCATAAATAAACACTTCATAAGTTTTAAATTGCATGCCATTCTGAGTAGTGTGATAAAATCTCACGCCATCCGCTGCATCTGTCCAGATGTGAATCATCCTTTTGTCCAGCATATCTACGCTGGACATACAATATAATCAGATATTTTGAGAAAGAGACCACATTCACAAAACTTTTATTATAGTGTATTGTTACCATTATTCTATTAGTAATTGTTGTTAATCTCTCACTATGCCTAATTTATAAATTAAACTTTATCATAAGTATGTAGATATAGAAAAAACCATAGTATATATAGGGTTCGGTACTATCTGTGGTTTCAGGTAGCCACTGGGGGTCTTCGAACATATTCCCTGTATCCTCTGAGAATAAGGGGGACTTCTACATTATTATTAGCCCCAACATCTCTATACAGGTCCTCAAAAGTCTACTCACCCCTCCCGTGAGCTCAGTCAACAGATTTCACAAGTGCAATAGGGCTTGAATGGGGTTGTGCTCTGTGAGGGCTGTTCAAAATATTGCTTTCCTTCCCCCCCCCCCCCCCGCCCCCGCCTATATCTCAAAACACAAGTAAGACCTGGCTTCAGGGAATAACAAATCACATCACCCTCTCTGGGAGCCTTTAAAAGCCCCCTCTACCAAAGGTAATTCTTTATGCTTTAGTATTCCCTGGGAAGGGAGGTCTGAAAACAAAGAGGCGAGGTCAACTTAAGATAAAATATGGATATTCCCCACCTACATCTTCTGGGATAGCTTTGATATAAAATATTCTGTTCTAAGTATAGGTTAAAGGGTTAACAAGTTAGGCTCTGGATTCAAATCCTGACTCAGTTACTCAGCAGCTGTGTGACAGCAAATGGCTCTGGGCCTCAGTTTCCCATCTGCCAGACACCCAACAGTGCCTACCTCATAAGTATACTGTGAGGAGTAAATGTGATAATACATGCTATCCATTTATCGCAATGCCGGGGATACAGCAAAAGGCTGAAAAATATTAACTACCGCAGAAGCACATTTGTATTTTTCAGAGCACATGTCCCAGTTTGTGGTGCAAAACTGGTCACCAGAGGAGATCATTCCCAGAAAAGGAAAAATTCTCATTTGGGGGAGATACACTTTAGAGCCATTCACTCTTACTGCCTCTCTGAACCTGCGCTGAAACTTCTTGTTTAACCGGCCCAGGGTGAGGGGGCAGGGAGTAGAAAAAAGAGAAGGGAGCTCCCCTTTCTTATTTGCTAGACTTCTGGATATTATAACCAGGCATCTGTACTTGGTTTCCAGACAGAGAAACTGTCTCTCGTCCTCATCCATGCCCAAAAGGTGGTGGCAGTCAAGCCCCCAAGGCTGGGGCCAACGTAGGGGACACTGGAGTACTTCCTCCACCCCCACTGCAGGCCTGGCCGGAAGTTGAGCTGCTGAGATTGGAGAGATCACCGGAGGCCCTGGCCCCTTTCAAGCTAGGTGTCTCTCCCAATGCCCTACTCTGTACCTGTCTGACCCTATACCCAGACAGGGGGAGTGTCCCTCTCCCCCAAAAAGGCTCTGCCTGGAGCCAGGAGCTTCCCAGCCGCAGAAAACTTCCAGTGATAAATTATGCAGCAGCACCTTTGTGTCGCGGCCTCTCAGCCAGATGGGTTCGCTCCCAGTCTTTTGTTTCCGGCTGGGCTTGCAGCTCTGATCCTCCGCTCTGCACAGAGGTGAGGCGAGGAGCGCCCTTAGGCCAAGTCAGGGCTTGCAGCAAGTCCCAGCAAGGCTTTCTCAGCTGGGTCTCAGGCAGCGCCCTTCCCTTCCTCACTCTAATCAGAGTGAGCAGGGGAGCAGGGTGTTAGGGACGCTTACTGGTACAGTCAGTGCATTCAGCTGTGAGCAAGGATGGAAATGCCTACGTGCAGTGAAAGAATGAAGTTCGCTCTGAAGGGCATAAGAGGTGCCCAGGGGCACCTAGGTTGTTTGCTTCTTGCTAAATCAAAAACGCAGAACAGAAAATGGAGTCAAACGACTGCCAGGGAAGCGAGAGAATCGGCTCTTTTCTCACAGCTGCTCTTGGTTACAGTCAACTTTCCACAACCCCCAGAAACATCACATCACTGGCACCAAGTTAAAAGGAAGAAACAAAGAGACAACAGGGGTCAAACTTTGGGGTGGAAGAGATGGGGGGTGAGTCGGGGACTTGAGATCCACATCAATTATCCCTGAACACTGACAGGATTCCTCATTGAAGACGGTAGGCAGGCGGCCCCGCAACAGCCCCGCCCCCAAATTGGGGCAATTACTACCTTACGAGCTCTGGGGCCTGACTCCTTTCCCAGGCCAGTGGGAGGGACAGCTTGGAATTCTAAACTGTTCCAGCTACAAGAGACCTCAGCCAGCACCTCTCACCCCAGGTCACAGCAACCTCAGAGTGAGGGTGCCTGGCTGCACCCCTGACCTCAGGGCTCCAACAGGGAAGCTCACAGAGGAAAGCCCCATCTCCCAGGGGCTCTCCCAAGACAATCAAGGCAGAGTGGGCTCCTAGACTCACAGTACCGCTTAATGGGCCTCTTTTCTGGAAGTGTGCACAGGAGGGAACTATGCTTAGGTTTCATTATGTTTTCAAGGGGGGAAAGAAGGAGCAAGATCTTTAAAAGAGTCAAACAAACAAACAAACCTCCCCCCCACACACACACACAAACACACAGCTGAAATGAATTAAGGGCTGAGCCTCATTTTAGCACATGACACTAGAATAATGATTTGTTTACCTGGTTCCCACAGTCCACCATCTCTAATCCCCTTATGCAAGCTTGCTAACAAACAGCTAACATTTACTCAGGCCTATAGTAACACAGTAGTTGTCAGGCTCTGTACTGAATGGTTTGAATATACTATTATTTAATTTTTACAATAATTGCATGTGATGACTTACGACTGCCCTCCCTCACACCCACCCCCATTTACAGATAAGAACCCTGAAGTTCAAGGATATTAAGTGTTTTGCACAGAGTCACCAGGAAGTACCAAGATTCAAACCCAGGTCTGCCTGTGCTTCTTAATCACTGTGCCCTGCATGCAGTGATTAGATTAGTGCTTGACAAATGTGCATTTGCAGAATGAATGAACAAATGAATGGGTATAAAGTTCAGTTTAAAGAATGCCCCGTGAGTGTACTGGCGAGAAAGAACCCCACCCTGCCAGCTCTAAGCTGGAGGAAGAACAGCAAGCCCAGGCATTCATCAGAGCTATTTATAGGGCTAAACCCAGGCTCTGCCAACCAACCCATCAGCACGAAGTCTCCCTTTGGACACTGAGTCCCACCAACCTGTGTAGGGGAGAAGGGCTTCTGATGGTGAAGGTGAGATGGCAATCCAGACACAGACTGGGGCCCAGATGCCCCATGCCCAGGCAACTGTAACAAAACTCATGGCTAAGCTGCATCAAGGAATGTAGAAACTGTGGTTGGAACAAGCTTAAGAGACCTAGTCAACCAAGGGCATGGAGCTGTCTCGTAATTATGAAATGTGCCCAATCATAATAAAAGACAAGACTACGTCTGAAAGCAGTCCCCAAAATGCTATTCCTGAACAGAAAGTCCCCAGTGTTGATCTTCTCTTCAAAGCAGAAGCAACATAGCCAATCTCTCCCATTATCCTTCTTCTTGGGGATCAAGATTAGCAGTCAATCAGTAGAAAGAGTGAGCAAAGACCTATAAAACACACCCTGTCCTCTGTGACCTCCTGTGTACTTTGCTGATCCAGAAGCTGGACATGCCCAACGTGCTCTGCATCAGACATGGCCAGACTTGGTTCCCTTGCACCTGTCATTCTTCATACCATGTGCTAGTCCCAAAGATGTCATCTGATATTCAACAGGGGCAGAAGAGGAAATCCAAAATCAGTGACAAGCCAAGCATCTTTCACAAGTCCAATAAGATTAAGGACAAGGTCAACTAAACACCGTGACAACAGCCGGATGGGAAGGAGACAGGTCTGAGCTCCACTCTATTGCACTCGTCCTCAGCAACAACCCTCTCCCTACCTAGTTACTCCTAGGCAGAATTTTCAACTTTCCACTTACCTGCAAGAAACCTCCAAGATAAACATGGTCTCCACTCTTCAAATGGTGGCGGAGGGTTTCCACCTCAACCCTCAGGTGAAAAATTCCTAGGGCCTTTATCAGCACTCAGGTTTGCTTCCAAAATTTTTAAGGTTGGAGTGTTACACAGGATCAAGTCACACCCACAGGCTCTAGAAAAGCCCAAAGGACTAGCAGCATCCAAACAGAACCTTAAACTTTAGTGTCTTGAATTCAGTCCTAGCTAAGGTCACGTCTGCCTAACTGATCTACTGTGACACACTGTCTTCTCCCCGAGCCCCTGGACCACAGCGTTAGGAATCTCTGTGGTGGTATTTTTGGTTGAGCAACTGCTCACTCTCACTGGTGAATCATTGAACCTGTCCCCTCCAGGCCTCCAAGGAGGGCTCATTATTAAGCCAGGTGAAGTTTACATCTTCATGCCGTTGACTGTCCTTACACGTGTGCACAGAAAGCCTCCCATGCTTAGAGGTCTCCATTGAACTTTTTGTCCTTCAAAAGAACCCCAAAGAGTTACAAAGAACCGTCCCATCCTTTTTTGTGTGTGTGAAGCATTAAATACACACACTTCTCTACCCCATTCTCAATGGAGATGTAGTGTATGCAGTCTTGACAGCTCTGGAGCAGTAAAATCCTCTTGGCCCGTCTCAGCCCGGAACCTTCCAGCTCCCCTTTCCCTAGGGCAGAAGGCGACAATCTCCTCTCTGGCTTTGTTGGTATCCGTTTTAGCCGCCCCCCCCCCTTTTTTTTTTCCAGTGCCTTGCCATTTCCCTTGATCTTTTTCAAAACTTCCTCCAGGGGGCCGAAAGGAAAGTTCCATCCCCTTCCCTTGCAGCCGAAGGGGGAAACCCCCAAAAAGCATAGCTGTCCCTTTAAGGGGCCCATGTGGTGGGAAGAGCAGCTACATTCCTACCCCAGTAGGGCCGCTGTCCCGACACGCCGAAGAGGCTACAAATAAACCTTCCCGGAGAGCGCCCGCCCGGGAGGGGCGAGCACCGCGCGGAGAGGAACGTGGGGCGGCCAGGCTACTGCTCGGCGGGGAAGAGCGGAGCGGAGGGAAAGAGCATGGAAAAAGTCACTTAAAACCCACGGGTAGTTTAAATAACACCTTAGCGCTCCGTTTTGGACGTGGAGGTAAGCCCATCTTTAAAACAAGCGCCCAGGCATCTCCATGCCCTGCCAGGCGAGCTCCGAAACCTGCACTGATTCTTTCCACCCGAGCTCCCCTACCTTCCAGAAAGAACCGGCGCCAGGCCAGGGTCTGCAGACCCTCCGTTCCCACCCCCACCCCTCATCCGGGTTGCGAGGAGCATGGGACCCCGCCTTTGAACAGTGGTGGGTGAATAGAGCTGGGGTTCAAAGATCAAAGCACTAGAGGCAGTTGCTAGCCCACGGGGTGCACCCACGGTCCTAGGCGGCTGCGGAGAAATACATTCCATCGGAGCCCGGATCGCACACAACAGTTGCGCACGGGCACCACACAAGTTATTAATGAGGAGCAGATGAAGCAGCAGCCCGGCTGCCATCCGACCAGCTCCCCGGAGGCCACCGCGCGCGGGCCGGCCGGGAGGCTGCCTTCGCAAGTTCGGCGCTACCCGCCCCCGGCCCCTGGCCCGCACAGATCTGCGGGAGTCTTCCCGCAGGTTCTCCCCAGAGTCCCTTCTCGGCCCCCTTTTCAATCCTGCCCCCCTCTCCGCCCCTCCGGGAAGGATCTAGGGCAGGGAGCTGATTGGTCGCAGCCAGGAGAGGGAACCCAAAAATCCTGCTCCAGGGAGGTGCTGCAAGCAAGCAATGCCCGAGGACCCGAGGAGGGAGCGAGGTCTGCAGCCGAGGAACCGTCCCCCCAGCAGAGGCATCCCCAGAGCTCGCGTTCAGATTCCCCGGGGGCCCCTCTCCGCGATCTGCCGAGACCCCCGCCCCTGGAAGGAGGGATATTTAGAATTTACGGTCTAGCGACCGTCCTCCCCCGCGTCCCTTTCTTCGCACACAGGACACAGAGACCCCACCTTAACCTGAAAGGGAAGCCGCCCCCAGCTCTTCAAAGAGCCGCGAGGGCGGGCGCACGAGCGCCTCGGATCTGCCCCAGCCCGGCCCAGCCCCGGCCCGGGCCCCGGGAGCTCGTCCGCCACTCCCCATCCAGGACTTCGGAGCTGGGGGAGCTCGTGCTGCCCGCCCCGGCACGCAGTCTCAGGGCTGCTGCTGGGACCGAGGGCGAGGGGTCTCGGGCCCAGCCCGCGCCGTCCGGCTCCCGGGATCTGAGTTCTGCAGCGGCGGGACCCAGGGACAAACTTTCCCCGGAGGCCGGTCGGCGCGGGCGCGGCGGCGCCGCTTACCGTGTGCGCAGAGCAGGGCGCCAAGCAGCAGCGCGCCCCACGGCCGCCTCATGGTGCCGCCGCAGCCGCCGGCGCTCCCTGCCGCCCGGGGGTCCCGCTGGCTCCCGCGGGACGCGCGGCGGAGGGTCCCCGAGGGGAAGCGTCCCAGTCCACCGTGGTGGGCGCGCCCCGCCAGTCGCTCTCCGGCCTCTGCTGCCTCCAGTGGCTGGCGGGAGTCGAAACCCGCTTCCGCCAGGGGAACCGGGAAGGGGGGGGTCCCCAGGGCCCAAGAAA